>NC_091217.1:32028275-32050775 GCF_040958095.1 Procambarus clarkii | reverse complement strand
CATACCGAACATATGTCAAGTCCTTTAAGCGGCAGTGAGTGGCATTTTGCACAAACTCCCCTGTAGTTTTGAAAATATCCCAAATATCCCAATTTCGAGGCCTGAGCCATATTAAGGAGCCAAATTCTGGCTCTCTGCACGTATTCGCAGTTTGAAATTGCAACTTTTTTGTACCCAACATATGCCAATGTCCGCCCGCCGCCACTGTCCGCCCGCCGCCACTGTCCGCCACCGCCGCCACTGTCCGCCCGCCGCCACTGTCCACCACCGCCGTCACTGTCCGCCCGCCGCCACTGTCCGCCCGCGTCACTGTCCGCCCGCCGCCACCGCCACCACTGTCCGCCACCGCCACCACTGTCCGCCACCGCCGTCACTGTCCGCCCGCCACCACTGTCCGCCCGCCGCCACTGTTCGCCACCGCCACCACTGTCCGCCACCGCCACCACTGTCCGCCACCGCCGCCACTGTCCGCCACCGCCACCACTGTCCGCCACCGCCACCACTGTCCGCCACCGCCGTCACTGTCCGCCCGCCACCACTGTCCGCCCGCCGCCACTGTCCACCACCGCCGCAACTGTCCGCCACCGCCACCACTGTCCGCCACCCCGCCACTGTTCGCCACCGCCACCACTGTCCGCCCGCCGCCACTGTCCGCCCGCCGCCACTGTCCACCACCGCCGCCACTGTCTGCCACCGTCACCACTGTCCGCCCGCCGTCACTGTCCACCACCGCCGCCACTGTCCGCCCGCCGCCACTATCCGCCACAGCCGCCACTCTCCGCTGTACAGCCTCCCCTCTCTCCGTTCCCCTCCTCTCTTCTTCTCTGTCTCACTCTATTCTTGTTCTGTCTCTATTTTTCTTGTTGTCTCTCTCTTCTTTTCACACTCTTCTCTCTCCCTCTCTCTTCCTCTTCTCTCTCTCTTACATTACCTATCTGCATGTCTCTTCTTCTCTCTCTAACTCTCTCTTCTTCTCTCTCTCTCTCTCTCTCTCTCTCTCTCTCTCTCTCTCTCTCTCTCTCTCTCTCTCTCTCTCTCTCTCTCTCTCTCTCTCTCTCTCTCTCTCTCTCTCTCTCTCTCTCTCTGTCTCTCTCTCTCTCTCTCTCTCTCTCTCTCTCTCTCTCTCTCTCTGTCTCTCTCTCTCTCTCTCTCTCTCTCTCTCTCTCTCTCTCTCTCTCTCTCTCTCTCTCTCTCTCTCTCTCTCTCTCTCTCTCTCTCTCTCTCTCTATCTCACTCTCTCTCTCTCTCTCTCTCTCTCTCTCTCTCTCTCATCTCCTCTCCCTTCTCTCTCTCTCTCTCTCTCTCTCTCTCTCTCTCTCTCTCTCTCTCTCTCTCTCTCTCTCTCTCTCTCTCTCTCCTCTCTCCTCTCTCCTCTCTCTTCTCTCTTCTCTCCTCTCTTCTCTCTCTGTCTCTGTCTCTCTCTCTCTCTCTCTCTCTCTCTCTCTCTCTCTCTCTCTCTCTCTCTCTCTCTCTCTCTCTCTCTCTCTCTCTCTCTCTCTCTCTCTCTCTCTCTCTCTCATCTCCTCTCCCTTCTCTCTCTCTCTCTCTCTCTCTCTCTCTCTCTCTCTCTCTCTCTCTCTCTCTCTCTCTCTCTCTCTCTCTCTCTCTCTCTCTCTCCTCTCTCCTCTCTCCTCTCTCTTCTCTCTTCTCTCCTCTCTTCTCTCTCTGTCTCTGTCTCTCTCTCTCTCTCTCTCTCTCTCTCTCTCTCTCTCTCTCTCTCTCTCTCTCTCTCTCTCTCTCTCTCTGTCTCTCTCTCTGCTCTGACTCTGTCCCTCTCTCTCTCTCTCTCTCTCTCTCTCTCTCTCTCTCTCTCTCTCTCTCTCTCTCTCTCTCTCTCTCTCTCTCTCTCTTCTCTCTCTCTTTCTCTCTTTCTCTCTCTCTCTCTCTCTCTCTCTCTCTCTCTCTCTCTCTCTCTCTCTCTTCTATCTTCTCTTCTATATATATATATATATATATATATATATATATATATATATATATATATATATATATATTTATATAGGGCATATGTTTTTGTATTTTTCCTGATTTGTTAGTAAATTATAAATGAAATATAAATTATTTGATTTTTTTACCCTTAAATTGGTTTTAATATTTAAATTGAAAATAATAATATAATATAAAATAAAATATTATAAAAATAATGTAATATAAAATAATATAATTTAATTTCAAGAAATTTAACTTTAAACACAAGGATGTGAAAAGGGTTCAGATTATAGGCTCAAGCCTTTCATAAGAGATTCATATTGGTATATGAATGGATTATGAATGACTCATGTTAGGATTGTAAAGTTGCCACAACATCTCAAGTTAGTGTTAGATACGTAGGTTTTGGTTATAAGTTTTGGAAACCTATTTAAGTCCACACACAATATCGTATCTGATAAGATAAAACAAACGTTTCCAATCATTTCAAATACTTTCCAGATATGTTGTGGCAACCTTAAATTGTTTGCTGGGAAGTACTCTAAGCGGCGTTAGGTCACATTTGTCCCAAACCTCCCTGCAGTTTTCAAAAAATCCCAAATATCCCAATTTCGAGGCCTGAGCCATATTATGGAGCCAAATTCTGGCTCTCTGCACGTATTCGCAGTTTGAAATTGCAACTTTTTTGTACCCAACATATGCCAAGTACTCTAAGCGGCGTTTGGTCACATTCGTCCCAAACCTCCCTGCAGTTTTCAAAATATCCCAAACATCCCAATTTCGAGGCCTGAGCCATATTTTGGAGACAAATTCTGGCTCTATGCACGTATTTGCCGTTTGAAATTCCGACTTTTTATACCCAACATATGCCAAGTACTGAAAGCGGCGTTAGGTCACATTTGTCCCAAACCTCCCTGCAGTTTTCAAAATATCTCAAATATCCGAATTTCGAGGCCTGAGCCATATTTTGGAGCCAAATTCTGGCTCTCTGCACGTATTCGCAGTTTGAAATTACGTCTTTTTATACCCAACATATGCCAAGTACTGATAGTGGCGTTTCGTCACATTTGTCCCAAACCTCCCTGCAGTTTTCAAAATATCCCAAATATCCCAATTTCGAGGCCTGAGCTATATTTTAGAGCCAAATTCTGGCTCTCTGCACGTATTCGCAGTTTGAAATTGCGACTTTTTTATACCCAACATATGCCAAGTACTGATTGCGGCGTTTGGTCATATTTGTCCCAAACCTCCCTGCAGTTTTCAAAATATCCCAAACATCCCAATATCGAAGCCTGATCCATATTTTGGAGCCAAATTCTGGCTCTCTGCACGTATTCGCAGTTTGATATTACGACTTTTTATACCCAACATATGACAAGTACTAAAAGCGGCAATGAGTCACATTTTGCACAAACTCCCCTGCAATTTTCAAAATATCCCAAACATCCCAATTTCGAGGCCTGAGCCATATTTTGGAGCCAAATTCTGGCTCTATGAACGTATTCGCAGTTTGATATTACGACTTTTTATACCCAACATATGCCAAGTCCTGAAAGCGGCGGTGAGTCACAATTTGCACAAACTCCCTGCAGTTTTCGAAATATCCCAATTTCGAGGCCTGAGCCATATTTTGGAGCCAAATTCTGGCTCTCTGCACGTATTCGCAGCTTGAAATTACGTCTTTTTATACCCAACATATGCCAAGTACTGATAATGGCGTTTCGTCACATTTGTCCCAAACCTCCCTGCAGTTTTCAAAATATCCCAATTTCGAGGCCTGAGCTATATTTTAGAGCCAAATTCTGGCTCTCTGCACGTATTCGCAGATTGAAATTGCGACTTTTTTATACCCAACATATGCCAAGTACGGATTGCGGCGATTGGTCATATTTGTCCCAAACCTCCCTGCAGTTTTCAAAATATCCCAAACATCCCAATATCGAAGCCTGATCCATATTTTGGAGCCAAATTCTGGCTCTCTGCACGTATTCGCAGTTTGATATTACGACTTTTTATACCCAACATATGCCAAGTCCTGAAAGCGGCAATGAGTCACATTTTGCACAAACTCCCCTGCAATTTTCAAAATATCCCAAACATCCCAATTTCGAGGCCTGAGCCATATTTTGGAGCCAAATTCTGGCTCTATGCACGTATTCGCAGTTTGATATTACGACTTTTTATACCCAACATATGCCAAGTCCTGAAAGCGGCGGTGAGTCACAATTTGCACAAACTCCCTGCAGTTTTCGAAATATTCCAATTTCGAGGCCTGAGCCATATTTTGGAGCCAAATTCTGGCTCTCTGCACGTTTTCGCAGTTTGAAATTGCGACTTTTTTATACCCAACATATGCCAAATACTGAAAGTGGCGTTTGGTCACATTTGTCACAATCCCCCCTGCAGTTGTCAAAATATCCCAAATATCCCAATATCGAGGCCTGAGCCATATTTTGGAGCCAAATTCTGGCTCTCTGCACGTATTCGCAGTTTGAAATTACAACTTATTATACCCAACATATGCAAAGTACTGAAAGCGGCAATGAGTCACATTTTGCACAAACTCCCCTGCAGTTTTCAAAATATCCCAAACACCCCAATTTTTAGAGGCCGGAGCCATATTTTGAAGCCAAATTCAGGCTCTCTGCACGTATTCGCAGTTTGATATTAATACTTTTTATATCCAACTTATGCCAAATACTGAAAGCGGCGTTTGGTCATATTTGTCCCAAACCTTCCTGCAGTTTTCAAAATATCCCAAACAATCCAATATCGAAGCCTGAGCCATATTTTGGAGCCATATTCTGGCTCTCTGAACGTATTCGCAGTTTGATATTACGACTTTTTATACCCAACATATGCCAAGTCCTGAAAGCGGCAGTGAGTCACATTTTGCACAAACTCCCCTGCAGTTTTCGAAATATCCCAAACACCCCAATTTCGAGGCCTGAGCCATATTTTGGAGCCAAATTCTGGCTCTCTGCACGTATTCGCAGTTTGAAATTGCTAATTTTTCATACCAACATATGCCAAGTACTGGAAGCGGCGTTTGGTCACAATTGTCCCAAACCTCCCTGCAGTTTTCAAAATATCCCAATTTCGAGGCCTGAGCCATATTTTGGAGCCAAATTCTGGCTCTCTGATCGTATTCGCAGTTTGATGGTACGACTTTTTATACCCAACATATGCCAAGTACTGGACGCGGCAGTGAGTCACATTTTGCACAAACTCCTCTGCAGTTTTCAAAATATCCCAAACATCCCAATTTCGAGGCCTGAGCCATATTTTGGAGCCAAATTCTGGCTCTCTGCACGTATTCGCAGTTTGAAATTACAACTTTTTATACCTAACGTATGCCAAGTACTGAAAGCGGCGTTTGGTCACATTTGTCCCAAACCTTCCTGCAGTTTTCAAAATATCCCAAACATCCCAATTTCGAGGCCTGAGCCATATTTTGGAGCCAAATTCTGGCTCTATGCACGTATTCGCAGTTCGAAATTACGTCTTTTTATACCCAACATATGCCAAGTACTGAAAGCTGCGTTTGGTCCCATTTGTCCCAAACCTCCCTGCAGTTTTCAAAATATCACAAATATCCCAATTTAGAGGCCTGAGCCATATTTTGGAGCCAAATTCTGGCTCTCTGCACGTATTCGCAGTTTGATATTACGACTTTTTATACCCAACATATGCCAAGTACTGAAAGCGGCGTTTGGTCACAATTGTCCCAAACCTCCCTGCAGTTTTCAAAATATCCCAAATATCCCAATTTCGAGGCCTGAGCCATATTTTGGAGCCAAATTCTGGCTCTCTGATCGTATTCGCAGTTTGATGGTACCACTTTTTATACCCAACATATGCCAAGTACTGAAAGCGGCGTTTGGTCACATTTGTCCCAAACCTCCCTGCAGTTTTCAATATATCCCAAATATCCCAATTTCGAGGCCTGAGCCATATTTTGGAGCCAAATTCTGGCTCTCTGCATGTATTCGCAGTTTGAAATTACGACTTTTTATACCCAACATATGCCATGTCCTGAAAGCGGCGTATTGTCACATTTGTCCCAATCCACCCTGCAGTTTTCAAAATATCCTAAACATCCCAATATCGAGGCCTGAGCCATATTTTGGAGCCAAATTCTGGCTCTCTGCACGTATTCGCTGTTTTAAATTACGACTTTTTATACCCAACATATGCCAAGTACTGAAAGCGGCAATGAGTCACATTTTGCACAAACCTCCCTGCAGTTTTGAAAATATCCCAAATATCCCAATTTCGAGGCCTGAGCCATATTATGGAGCCAAATTCTGGCTCTCTGCACGTATTCGCAGTTTTAAATTGCGACTTTTTTATACCCAACATATGCCAAGTACTGAATGCGGCGTTTGGTCACATTTGTCCCAAACCTCCCTGCAGTTTTCAAAATATCCCAAATATCCCAATATCAAGGCCTGAGCTATATTTTGGAGCCAAATTCTGGCTCGCTGCACGTATTCGCAGTTTGAAATTACAACTTATTATACCCAACATATGCAAAGTTCTGAAAGAGGCAATGAGTCACATTTTGCACAAACTCCCCTGCAGTTTTCAAAATATCCCAAACACCTCAATTTCGAGGCATGAGCTATATTTTGAAGCCAAATTCAGGCTCTCTGCACGTATTCACAGTTTGATATTACGACTTTTTATACCCAACATATGCCAAGTACTGAAAGCGGCATTTGGTCACATTTGTCCCAAACCTTCCTGCATTTTTCAAAATATCCCAAACAACCCAAAATCGAAGCCTGAGCCGTATTTTGGAGCCAAATTCTGGCTCTCTGCACGTATTCGCAGTTTGATATTACGACTTTTTATACCCAACATATGCCAAGTTCTGAAAGCGGCAGTGAGTCACATTTTGCACAAACTCCCCTGCAGTTTTCGAAATATCCCAAATATCCCTATTTCGAGGCCTGAGCCATATTTTGGAGCCAAATTCTGGGTCTCTGCACGTATTCGCAGTTTGAAATTACAACTTATTATACCCAACATATGCAAAGTACTGAAAGAGGCAATGAGTCACATTTTGTACAAACTCCCCTGCAGTTTTCAAAATATCCCAAACACCCCAATTTCGAGGCATGAGCCATATTTTGAAGCCAAATTCAGGCTCTCTGCACGTATTCACAGTTTGATATACGACTTTTTATACCCAACATATGCCTAGTCCTGAAAGCGGCAATGAGTCACATTTTGCACAAACTCCCCTGCAATTTTCAAAATATCCCAAACATCCCAATTTCGAGGCCTGAGCCATATTTTGAAGCCAAATTCAGGCTCTCTGCACGTATTCGCAGTTTGATATTAATACTTTTTATATCCAACTTATGCCAAGTACTGAAAGCGGCGTTTGGTCATATTTGTCCCAAACCTTCCTGCAGTTTTCAAAATATCCCAAACAATCCAATATCGAAGACTGAGCCATATTTTGGAGCCAAATCCTGGCTCTCTGAACGTATTAGCAGTTTGATATTACGACTTTTTATACCCAACATATGCCAAGTCCTGAAAGCGGCAATGAGTCACATTTTGAACAAACTCCCCTGCAGTTTTCAAAATATCCCAAACATCACAATTTCGAGGCCTGACCCATATTTTAGAGCCAAATTCTGGCTCTATGCACGTATTCGCAGTTTGATATTACGACTTTTTATACCCAACATATGCCAAGTCCTGAAAGCGGCAGTGAGTCACATTTTGCACAAACTCCCCTGCAGTTTTCGGAATATCCCAAATATCCCTATTTCGAGGCCTGAGCCATATTTTGGAGCCAAATTCTGGCTCTCTGCACGTATTCGCAGTTTGAAATTGCTAATTTTTCATACCAACATATGCCAAGTACTGAAAGCGGCAATTGGTCACAATTGTCCCAAACCTCCCTGAAGTTTTCAAAATATCCCAAATATCCCAATTTCGAGGCCTGAGCCATATTTTGGAGCCAAATTCTGGCTCTCTGCACGTATTCGCAGTTTGATATTACGACTTTTTATACCCAACATATGCCAAGTCCTGAAAGCGGCAGTGAGTCACATTTTGCACAAACTTCCCTGCAGTTTTCGAAATATCCCAAATATCCCAATTTCGAGGCCTGAGCCATATTTTGGAGCCAAATTCTGGCTCTCTGCACGTATTCGCAGTTTGAAATTGCTACTTTTTTATACCCAACATATGCCAAGTACTGAAAGCGGCGTTTGGTCACAATTGTCCCAAACCTCCCTGCAGTTTTCAAAATATCCCAAATATCCCAATTTCGAGGCCTGAGCCATATTTTGGAGCCAAATTCTGGCTCTCTGATCGTATTCGCAGTTTGATGGTACGACTTTTTATACCCAACATATGCTAAGTACTGGATGCGGCAGTGAGTCACATTTTGCACAAACTCCTCTGCAGTTTTCAAAATATCCCAAAAATCCCAATTTCGAGGCCTGAGCCATATTTTGGAGCCAAATTCTGGCTCTCTGCACGTATTCGCAGTTTGAAATTACAACTTATTATACCCAACATATGCAAAGTACTGAAAGAGGCAATGAGTCACATTTTGCACAAACTCCCCTGCAGTTTTCAAAATATCCCAAACACACCAATTTCGAGGCATGAGCCATATTTTGAAGCCAAATTGAGGCTCTCTGCACGTATTCGCAGTTTGATATTACGACTTTTTATACGAAACATATGCCAAGTACTGAAAGCGGCGTTTGGTCACATTTGTCCGAAACCTTCCTGCAGTTTTCAAAATATCCCAAACATCAAAATATCGAAGCCTGAGCCATATTTTTGAGCCAAATTTTGGCTCTCTGCACGTATTCGCAGTTTGATATTACGACATTTTATACCCAACATATGCCAAGTTCTGAAAGCGGCAGTGAGTCACATTTTGCACAAACTCCCTGCAGTTTTCGAAATATCCCAATTTCGAGGCCTGAGCCATATTTTAGAGCCAAATTCTGGCTCTCTGCACGTTTTCGCAGTTTTAAATTGCTTATTTTTTATACCCAACATATGCCAAGTACTGAAAGCGGCGTTTGGTCACATTTGTCCCAATCCCCCCTGCAGTTTTCAAAATATCCCAAATATCCCAATATCGAGGCCTGAGCCATATTTAGGAGCCAAATTCTGGCTCTCTGCGCGTATTCGCAGTTTGAAATTACAACTTATTATACCCAACATATGCAAAGTACTGAAAGCGGCAATGAGTCACATTTTGCACAAACTCCCCTGCAGTTTTCAAAATATCCCAAACACCCCAATTTCGAGGCCGGAGCCATATTTTGAAGCCAAATTCAGGCTCTCTGCATGTATTCGCAGTTTGATATTAATACTTTTTATATCCAACTTATGCCAAGTACTGAAAGCGGCGTTTGGTCATATTTGTCCCAAACCTTCCTGCAGTTTTCAAAATATCCCAAACAATCCAATATCGAAGCCTGAACCATATTTTGGAGCCAAATTCTGGCTCTCTGAACGTATTAGCAGTTTGATATTACGACTTTTTATACCCAACATATGCCAAGTCCTGAAAGCGGCAATGAGTCACATTTTGAACAAACTCCTCTGCAGTTTTCAAAATATCCCAAACATCCCAATTTCGAGGCCTGAGCCATATTTTGGAGCCAAATACTGGCTCTCTGCACGTATTCGCAGTTTGAAATTACAACTTTTTATACCTAACATATGCCAAGTACTGAAAGCGGCGTTTGGTCACATTTGTCCCAAACCTTCCTGCAGTTTTCAAAATATCCCAAACATCCCAATTTCGAGGCCTGAGCCATATTTTGGAGCCAAATTCTGGCTCTCTGCACGTATTCGCAGTTTGAAATTACAACTTATTATACCCAACATATGCAAAGTACTGAAAGAGGCAATGAGTCACATTTTGAACAAACTCCCCTGCAGTTTTCAAAATATCCCAAACACCCCAATTTCGAGGCATGAGCCATATTTTGAAGCCAAATTGAGGCTCTCTGCACGTATTCGCAGTTTGATATTACGACTTTTTATACGAAACATATGCCAATTACTGAAAGCGGCGTTTGGTCACATTTGTCCCAAACCTTCCTGCAGTTTTCAAAATATCCCAAACATCAAAATATCGAAGCCTGAGCCATATTTTTGAGCCAAATTTTGGCTCTCTGCACGTATTCGCAGTTTGATATTACGACATTTTATACCCAACATATGCCAAGTCCTGAAAGCGGCAGTGAGTCACATTTTGCACAAACTCCCCTGCAGTTTTCGAAATAACCCAATTTCGAGGCCTGAGCCATATTTTGGAGCCAAATTCTGGCTCTCTGCACGTATTCGCAGTTTGATATTACGACTTTTTATACCCAACATATGCCAAGTCTTGAAAGCGACAGTGAGTCACATTTTGCACAAACTCCCCTGCAGTTTTCGAAATATCCCAAATATCCCAATTTCGAGGCCTGAGCCATATTTTGGAGCCAAATTCTGGCTCTCTGCACGTATTCGCAGTTTGAAATTGATACTTTTTTATACCCAACATATGCCAAGTACTGTAAGCAGCGTTTGGTCACAATTGTCCCAAACCTCCCTGCAGTTTTCAAAATATCCCAAATATCCCAATTTCGAGGCCTGAGCCATATTTTGGAGCCAAATTCTGGCTCTCTGCACGTATTCGCAGTTTGATATTACGACTTTTTATACCCAACATATGCCAAGTCCTGCAAGCGGCAGTGAGTCACATTTTGCACAAGCTTCCCTGCAGTTTTCGAAATATCCCAAATATCCCAATTTCAAGGCCTGAGCCATATTTTGGAGCCAAATTCTGGCTCTCTGCACGTATTCGCAGTTTGAAATTGCTACTTTTTTATACCCAACATATGCCAAGTACTGAAAGCGGCGTTTGGTCACATTTGTCCCAAACCTCCCTGCAGTTTTCAAAATATCCCAAATATCCCAATATCAAGGCCTGAGCTATATTTTGGAGCCCAATTCTGGCTCTATGCACGTATTCGCAGTTTGATATTACGACTTTTTATACCCAACATATGCCAAGTTCTGAAAGCGGCAGTGAGTCACATTTTGCACAAACTCCCCTGCAGTTTTCGAAATATCCCAAATATCCCTATTTCGAGGCCTGAGCCATATTTTGGAGCCAAATTCTGGGTCTCTGCACGTATTCGCAGTTTGAAATTACAACTTATTATACCCAACATATGCAAAGTACTGAAAGAGGCAATGAGTCACATTTTGTACAAACTCCCCTGCAGTTTTCAAAATATCCCAAACACCCCAATTTCGAGGCATGAGCCATATTTTGAAGCCAAATTGAGGCTCTCTGCACGTATTCGCAGTTTGATATACGACTTTTTATACCCAACATATGCCAAGTCCTGAAAGCGGCAATGAGTCACATTTTGCACAAACTCCCCTGCAATTTTCAAAATATCCCAAACATCCCAATTTCGAGGCCTGACCCATATTTTGGAGCCAAATTCTGGCTCTATGCACGTATTCGCAGTTTGATATTACGACTTTTTATACCCAACATATGCCAAGTCCTGAAAGCGGCAGTGAGTCACAATTTGCACAAACTCCCCTGCAGTTTTCAAAATATCCCAAAGACCCCAATTTCGAGGCCGGAGCCATATTTTGAAGCCAAATTCAGGCTCTCTGCACGTATTCGCAGTTTGATATTAATACTTTTTATATCCAACTTATGCCAAGTACTGAAAGCGGCGTTTGGTCATATTTGTCCCAAACCTTCCTGCAGTTTTCAAAATATCCCAAACAATCCAATATCGAAGCCTGAGCCATATTTTGGAGCCAAATTCTGGCTCTCTGAACGTATTAGCAGTTTGATATTACGACTTTTTATACCCAACATATGCCAAGTCCTGAAAGCGGCAATGAGTCACATTTTGAACAAACTCCCCTGCAGTTTTCAAAATATCCCAAACATCACAATTTCGAGGCCTGACCCATATTTTAGAGCCAAATTCTGGCTCTATGCACGTATTCGCAGTTTGATATTACGACTTTTTATACCCAACATATGCCAAGTCCTGAAAGCGGCAGTGAGTCACATTTTGCACAAACTTCCCTGCAGTTTTCGAAATATCCCAAATATCCCAATTTCGAGGCCTGAGCCATATTTTGGAGCCAAATTCTTGCTCTCTGCACGTATTCGCAGTTTGAAATTGCTACTTTTTTATACCCAACATATGCCAAGTACTGAAAGCGGCGTTTGGTCACAATTGTCCCAAACCTCCCTGCAGTTTTCAAAATATCCCAAATATCCCAATTACGAGGCCTGAGCCATATTTTGGAGCCAAATTCTGGCTCTCTGATCGTATTCGCAGTTTGATGGTACGAATTTTTATACCCAACATATGCCAAGTACTGGACGCGGCAGTGAGTCACATTTTGCACAAACTCCTCTGCAGTTTTCAAAATATCCCAAACATCCCAATTTCGAGGCCTGAGCCATATTTTGGAGCCAAATTCTGGCACTCTGCACGTATTCGCAGTTTGAAATTCCAACTTATTATACCCAACATATGCAAAGTACTGAAAGAGGCAATGAGTCACATTTTGCACAAACTCACCTGCAGTTTTCAAAATATCCCAAACACCCCAATTTCGAGGCATGAGCCATATTTTTTAGCCAAATTTTGGCTCTCTGCACGTATTCGCAGTTTGATATTACGATATTTTATACCCAACATATGCCAAGTCCTGAAAGCGGTAGTGAGTCACATTTTGCACAAACTCCCTGCAGTTTTCGAAATATCCCAATTTCGAGGCCTGAGCCATATTTTAGAGCCAAATTCTGGCTCTCTGCACGTTTTCGCAGTTTTAAATTACAACTTTTTATACCTAACATATGCCAAATACTGAAAGCGGCGTTTGGTCACATTTGTCCCAAACCTTCCTGCAGTTTTCAAAATATCTCAAACATCCCAATTTCGAGGCCTGAGCCATATTTTGGAGCCAAATTCTGGCTCTCTGCACGTATTCGCAGTTTGAAATTAAAACTTATTATACCCAACATATGCAAAGTACTGAAAGAGGCAATGAGTCACATTTTGAACAAACTCCCCTGCAGTTTTCAAAATATCCCAAACACCCCAATTTCGAGGCATGAGCCATATTTTGAAGCCAAATTGAGGCTCTCTGCACGTATTCACAGTTTGATATTACGACCTTTTTATAGGAAACATATGCCAATTACTGAAAGCGGCGTTTGGTCACATTTGTCCCAAACCTTCCTGCAGTTTTCAAAATATCCCAAACATCAAAATATCGAAGCCTGAGCCATATTTTTGAGCCAAATTTTGGCTCTCTGCACGTATTCGCAGTTTGATATTACGACATTTTATACCCAACATATGCCAAGTCCTGAAAGCGGCAGTGAGTCACATTTTGCACAAACTCCCTGCAGTTTTCGAAATATCCCAATTTCGAGGCCTGAGCCATATTTTGGAGCCAAATTCTGGCTCTCTGTACGTATTCGCAGTTTGATATTACGACTTTTTATACCCAACATATGCCAAGTCTTGAAAGCGGCAGTGAGTCACATTTTGCACAAACTCCCCTGCAGTTTTCGAAATATCCCAAATATCCCAATTTCGAGGCCTGAGCCGTATTTTGGAGCCAAATTCTGGCTCTCTGCACGTATTCGCAGTTTGAAATTGCTACTTTTTTATACCCAACATATGCCAAGTACTGTAAGCAGCGTTTGGTAACAATTGTCCCAAACCTCCCTGCAGTTTTCAAAATATCCCAAATATCCCAATTTCGAGGCCTGAGCCATATTTTGGAGCCAAATTCTGGCTCTCTGCACGTATTCGCAGTTTGGTATTACGACTTTTTATACCCAACATATGCCAAGTCCTGAAAGCAGCAGTGAGTCACATTTTGCACAAACTTCCCTGCAGTTTTCGAAATATCCCAAATATCCCAATTTCGAGGCCTGAGCCATATTTTGGAGCCAAATTCTGGCTCTCTGCACGTATTCGCAGTTTGAAATTGCTACTTTTTTATACCCAACATATGCCAAGTACTGAAAGCGGCGTTTGGTCACATTTGTCCCAAACCTCCCTGCAGTTTTCAAAATATCCCAAACATCCCAATTTCGAGGCCTGAGCCATATTTTGGAGCCAAATTCTGGCTCTCTGCACGTATTCGCAGTTTGAAATTACAACTTATTATACCCAACATATGCAAAGTACTGAAAGAGGCAATGAGTCACATTTTGCACAAACTCCCCTGCAGTTTTCAAAATATCCCAAACACCCCAATTTCGAGGCATGAGCCATATTTTGAAGCCAAATTGAGGCTCTCTGCATGTATTCGCAGTTTGATATTACGACTTTTTATACCCAACATATGCCAAGTACTGAAAGCGGTGTTTGGTCACATTTGTCCCAAACCTTCCTGCAGTTTTCAAAATATCCCAAACATCAAAATATCGAAGCCTGAGCCATATTTTTGAGCCAAATTTTGGCTCTCTGCACGTATTCGCAGTTTGATATTACGATATTTTATACCCAACATATGCCAAGTCCTGAAAGCGGCAGTGAGTCACATTTTGCACAAACTCCCTGCAGTTTTCGAAATATCCCAATTTCGAGGCCTGAGCCATATTTTGGAGCCAAATTCTGGCTCTCTGCACGTATTCGCAGTTTGATATTACGACTTTTTATACCCAACATATGCCAAGTCTTGAAAGCGGCACCCAGCAAACACAAATCATCTACACAACGTTCGCCTATCTCTTCCCATAGGTGTGGGAATGATTTGCATTGAAAATGGTGCAGGAGAGCCTTTGAGAAACTTTTACTCAAAAAATCCAAACACAAAGGTTTAATTATAAATAGTTTTTCTACAATTATTTTCTTCCAAATGTAAAACAAATAGTTTTTACATGTTTAAATATAAAATTTATGGTGTTTTTTTGTAAAATTCATTAATAAATTGTGAATGATATATATTGGCTGAGTGAAACCTTTAAAATCCATTTAGTTATAATTTGAACAGAAAAAAGTAGTTTTCCAAATTTTCTAAAAATCGCTCTTTTTAACACAATTTGACTCCTTATGCATTCCACTAAACACTATATCATGTTTAAATATATAATTTATGTATTATTCCCTAAAATAATTTATATAAATTATATAAGTTGCTGGAAAGTGGTGTTAAAGATTCTGAAAACCTTTTGTTGTGTTATAATTGGAATGTTCTTATATATGTCTCAAGTTCACAGTTTATCAAACAAGAATATTAACATTCGTCAACTCTTAAAATCTTATATGTTATCTTGCTGGTGCAAAATGGGTGAATCTTTAGGAACAGCTATAGTATCTATATATCACAAATGGTGTTTTCCCTAACTCAAACAATGTAGAGTTTATTATTCTACACATATTTCTAATGACTCTTAGATGTTTACATTCTCTGAAATATAATTGTGAAGGCTGTGTCCATCACTCTCAACACAGATTCTTAAACTCTCTGCAGGTTCAACTATATAATTAGTTTCCATTTTGAATCTCCATGGACATTTGTATCCAAAATGAAACCAATGTGGTTTCCTTCAGCACCTTCAGCCAGCACATTTGCTCATTCATTTCCACAGATTCCAACATGGTAGGGGATTTACAAAAATTTGTATATTCATATTGTTATATATTAAAAATATGAATGCAGTTCAATATGATAAGACAAATACATGAGTTTATGATAAATTCGTTTTCTGTGATATACCATTGATATGCTCTTTTTTTCTTTAAACGGCAGACTAAACTAAAGTGCTCACATCAACAGATTTGATGTATAAATGGTCAACGCTCAACAGAGTTAGTATAAATGTATTAGTATAAATCTTACTTGTCTCATTGTTAATTCACATTCAATGTCAACTTGTGGTTTTGATGTGGCACGTTTGGCCAAGACACCCCACCCCATTATGCACCCCATACCCATCTTGTGGGCGGTTGTGGAAAGGGTTACAGAGGCACATAATGGGCTCAGGGACTGAACCCCACAATTCATTTAGCTAAGCAAGTTACAATCTTGATGAGCTAGTTACAAAATTCAATATAAGTCATCACATCAACAATGGGTTCGAGATCGACCTCAAGTACAGGTTCTAAATTAAGCAACTGACATATGTGGAGAGCTAGTATCAAAATTTATATGTTTGTCCTGCACACCGTCCCCCATCCAGTGGGCAGCGGTGGATAGGTTACAATCACTTAGTTGTTATCTACAGTTAGCAAACTGGGGATATTTGGCTAAAATTTCTGGTAGCAGATCATTTTGAATGAAATATTGACACATCGCTGGAACATTGGTTATAGAATTGTCTCTAAATTCATGTATCTTTTCGCACTCCATCACATAGTGACGGAGGGTGTGCGAATAATTTTGTTGACACAGTTTACATTTGGTCAGGTCTACATCAGCAGATAATGAGAATTCCCAGAGATACTTGTAACCGAGTCTAAGCCGAGCAGTAGTAACATCTAGAAGTCTGCTGATTTTATTGGATGATCCATAGATGTGTGGCTCCTCTTGTATGATATGTATGATAGATGGAATTACTAGTTCCAGTTTCTAGGCAGGCGATGAGTACTCACAATAACCTTAATTAAGCGTCAAAACAAAAATGTGTATACTCTTTTTATTCTCCTGACCTTAGTTCTCGAGCTATGTATTTCATTTTGGTACCAACGTGTTCGCAATAACATTCTCTAGAAGAAAATCAGCAAAAACGGTCACCAAAAGTTATATGAATACCAGCACCCAATAAATACCTACGTAGATGACTCGCCGTGAGTGCCCAAGAGCAACAAAATGTTTTTACTCTTGGGATTGTTATCACTTCCACACTTGTCCTACAGCGTTAATTTTGGTATCAATGTACTCGCAATGAAATTCCCAACACGGTGATATGAATATAAACGTAGAATAATGGTCGCTGCCCACCCGCAAGAGTGTGGGAAGTGGCGGAACTGTTACCCAGTATTGGTGACAAGACGACACATGGGCGATACAGTACTTTGAAAGTTTATAATTATATCACTGTCCTGACATTATTATTGTATGTACGTCATTCATTTTTGTGCCAATGTTTTCGCAATAGAATGTTCTATGAGCCCGTAGGTAAAAAAGAGCAACAAAGCGTAAGATAGAATAGCACCATATATAAAACAACGCTGGTACATATCAGTGAGCGTCAAACACACACGAAATGTGTGTGTTTGATGGTGGTCAAACGATGTTTGATGTGTTTGATCAGGTGATGTCCTGATCCGCATAATTAAAGTATGAATTATGTTGAGAAAAAATAAGAAAAAAGGGAAAAAACAGGGGTGGGAGAAACATGACAGAAAAAGAGTAAAAATACAATTTGGTCAACAAAACAGCATTGTTTAAAATAAAAGATATGGATTGACATTTTGGTGGTTAGGTAGGTTACATTGAGTTAATTAGGTAGTACTTAGTGTTTATCTGTTATAGATAGGAGCTGCATGCCTGGTATGGGCCAATAGGCCTTCTGCAGTTACCTTTGTTTTTATGTTTTTGCCCTGTAACCTAAATGGTTAGAGAGGCACAAATATGGGCTTAGGGACTGAACCCCACACTACATTTAGCTAAGCTGGTTACAATCTTGATGATATAGTTACAAAATTCTGTATAAGTCGTCACATTATTAATGGGTTCGAGATCAACCACAATTTCCTGAATGGATATAACAAAGGGGATATTAAGAGGTTATTAAAATTGTCAACACACGATAGAACACGAAACAATGGGTATAAATTGGATAAGTTTAGATTTAGGAAAGACTTGGGTAAATACTGGGTCAGTAACAGGGTTGTTG
This sequence comes from Procambarus clarkii, assembly GCF_040958095.1. NCBI lineage: Eukaryota > Metazoa > Arthropoda > Malacostraca > Decapoda > Cambaridae > Procambarus > Procambarus clarkii. The sequence goes on along the minus strand of NC_091217.1, from coordinate 32,032,954 downwards.
ATTTGTGGAATTTTTCTTAACTTATAAATTTATCTTTATTTATCTTAAACTGGTTGGGAGAGGTACAGTTTTTAACATAATTGGGAAGGTCATTCCACATTCGAGGTCCCTTGATTTGTAAAGCATTTCTAGTTTGACTAAGTCGTACTCTTGGAATATCAAATAGGTATTTGTTTCTGGTGTGGTGCTCATGGGATCTGTTACAACCTTCTAGGAAGCTTTTAGGGTCAGGATTGACATTACAGTGCAGCGTTTTATATATATAAAATACACATGAGAGTATGTGCAGGGACTTAATATCTAACATATTCAGAGATTTGAGTAAGGGGTCCATATATACTGCCCGGTTGCCTGAAATGCTATATGCCTACTATATTGGCTTTAGGTATTGTATGCACTAGCTCTATCTATAAATCCAACATTATGTTTGTAAATCAACTATGTATGTACTTTCCTGAATAAAATTGACTTTACTGTACACTTATATGCTCTGTGGATTTGTTATCCTCTATCGTTTGGGAGAAAAAAAATGACTAATACGTTCGGCGAATGACTTTGACTTCAACTTCACTTTGACTTCGTTCATGTCATCGTATTTTCCGTAATATATAAAGGTTATGACAATGCAATTATATTATTGTGTGCAAATAAGTTGGAAATTTCATGTACCCTAAAAATAGTAAAATAAAGAAAAAGAATAATTAAATAATTGTTGTAGTAAATTGTCACACGTTCATCATACGCAAACGAACACACAGTTTGGAGCGTCAGTACAACAAGACCGCCGCCATTTTAAAACACGGCTTCGAATGTAAGTAATGTTTTTCTCGTACTAACACTGTATTATGCAATAGATTAGGTCTTGAATTCACAAATTTAGTTGTTACATCTGACAGAGTATGTTAGACTGTGTAATGCTGGTCCATGTTGACGTATTTGTGGGCTTGGTTGGTTTAAATGTGATGGCACCCCAATAAGGGCACCCCACAACTGCTGCATATTCTAGCTGTGGACTAGCAAAAGTGGTGAACAATTTCGTTAGTATTTCGCCATCCATGTATTTAAAAGCAATTCTGAAGTTGGAATGCATGGCATAGGCTCCTCACACAATGTTCTTTATGTGGTCCTCAGGTGATAGTTTTCTATTTAGAACCACCCCTAGATCTTTTTCTTTATCAGAATTCCTTAAAGATTTCTCACATGGTTTTCCTAATGATAGATTGTGGGCTGTAAGGGACAGGTTTGATGTATGGATTAGTTGATAGAAGTTCCAGTCCACCTGTAGACAGGGATCTCACATCAGCTTGTATATTATACAAGGATAAGATTTGATAAATTCAGTTATTTGACTGAACACTGGCTCTGTTTAAATCAGAGATTTAAACATACATAGTCTAACCTAGCTCCTTTCTTTTTTACCTAGCTTTTACCTAGCCTAACCTAGCTTTTTTTTCCCCAGCTGGTCTATGGCCCCTGGGTTTTACGAACTTTTTTTCCCAAGCCGGTCTATGGCGTGTATGTTAAATAAACCAAATTTTTCACTTTTGACAATTGAGCACCTGCTACATCCAGATTCTAGGGAGGAAAGGAATATAATATAATATCTAATATATCTATCTGTGTGAAATAGATTAAATCCATTTATTTGATATTCAGCTAATAGTTCTGTATTTTCTACATTCATCCATGTTTTGGTAAGTGCAATAATATGTATTGTTTCATTGCAGATTAGAGATTCAAGATAGTTCTAGATTTCCGAAGTACTGAAACGCGCGCCATACAGGCTTGGTGGATCTAGGTGCAAGGTAAAATTATTTACATTTACTTTTGTATTTATATGCATATATGCATTATTCTCTAGAATAATAGATCTCGTAATAATTTTGCAAAAATAGTGGCATTTACTATTTTAAAAAGCTCGGGTGCAGGTGGGGGGGGGGTTGTGTAAAAGCCTGGTTTGTGCCTCGGAGAGGCTATGGGATCCAGTAAGTTCAGTAGAACTTCGGTTTCAACCCTTTTACCCTGTTGTAGCTCAGTCGATTAAGGCAGTGTCTGGGATGCTCCCAGACGCAGGTTCGAATCCTCGTCACGGCCCTTGTGGATTTGTTCATTTGATGCATCACGTTATTGTGATATGTGTGTGTAATTCTTCACTTGCTACAGCAACAGGAATGTGTGTGTATGTATTTGTGTTGTTGAATATGACCGAAAGTGTAAGATTAATGATTCTAACACAAATCGTCTGAATATTTGTTTTTCTTCACTGTCGAGAGTAGTTAAAAAAATTTACTCGAGTTTATTTTCACACTTTATTTATGGTCCTTAAGTCCCTCTCCTTAATGCTGCTGCTGTTTCTCGCATCTTTGCATCGCTTGTATGTTTGGGGGTTTGGCCTCTTGCTATATATTGATTCCATTTGTGTGTGTTTGGGTCTCAGGCCCTCTCGCAATTTCTGTTGAACAAACCCCTTTTCCTAGTTCTGCATCTCTCCTTTGGTACAAATTTTGTTGTGCTTTTATCATATATTTCACAAAACTTGACATACATTTCATTTACTTCATGTCCTATCAGCAAGTGTTTGTCAAATTCTTTAAGGAAAGTTTATCATCCTGATTGCAGATCTCTAGCGCTATTATGTCAACTTCTTGTGGATTCGCAATCATTATTTAATTTACCTTTAGGTGTTCTTTCACCAGCACAGCAACACTGTACCTCTCCCAACCAGTTTAAGATAAAAACTAAGTACTAACTAATTAACTCAATGTAACCTACCTTACCCCCAAAATGTCAACCCATGTCTTCTATTTTAAACAATGCTGTTTTGTTGACCAAATTGTATTTTTGTTTTTTTCTGCAATGTTTCCCCCCCCCCCCACCACTCTACCACCACATTGAGTTTAGTAGCTCTGTGCACGTCAGGTGCTGTTTAATATACAGACCTACTCCTCCATTTGACCTAGTTTCTCTATCACATCTATATCACTTTGTGCTTTAGCCCTGGTGGAGCTTGGTCCACCAGGCTGTTGTTTGGAGTGGCCCGCAGATCCACATACAGTCTGCATATGATATACAGTCTGTTGATCAATTAAACTACAGTAGTTAGTTTTTATCATCCGAATGCACCAATATGTGTTCATTCTTCCCAGATGAAGGAACTAGGTAATATTCATCATCTGAATGCACCATCTGATGCTTTAACACACTCATGATACACGAGAGGTTTAAAAAACTTTTAAAACTTTTAAAACTTTTTGACCTATGTATTTAAAAGCAATTCTAAAGTTAAAAAGTGTAGCATAGGCCCCTCGCAGAATGTTCTTAATATGATCCTCAGGTTATAGTTTTCTATCTAAAACCACCCCTAGATCTCTTTCTTGATCAGAATTCTTTATAGATCTCAGTGGCTCGATCATAGAAACTGCTCTAAATCCTTGTTGGCCTGGATTGTGGAGGTCATTGGTCTCTATAAAACTAGTAATCTGACTCCTGATCACTCTCAAATAATTTTATTATGTGGGATGTTAGTGCAACTGGTCTATAATTCTTTGCCAATGCTTGTGTTGTGTTGTGTTGTTTTGGTAGTGATGTGCAATGTGTTGTTTTGGTAGTGATTCGTCCAGTTCTGGTAGTAGTGCGGTTGTTGTGTAGTGTAGTACTTGTGTGCTTGTTAATGACTTGTATTCCAGTCTTGTGGGTATCTCCTTTCCCCTACGGGCCAACTGCTTTGTTCTTACCTAGCATTTTGCTTTGTTTGGGTATGAATGTTTGTGTGCCGTATATTTTGCAAAATTTGCCATATATCTCATTATTTACTCCTCTGCCTAGCAACAAGTCTGTCTAATTATACTCATTAACTGTTTTTCAAAGTTCCCCATAGTGTCCTTTATTGAAATCGAGTTCATGAACCGTTTCAATGTTCTTATTTTCTTCTAGATTATATCTTAAAGTATATTTAAATGTTATTGTTATTATTGTTATTAAATGTTATTGTGACATTGCATTGCAATTGAGCTATGTTGTTTACCATACCGTTCATTTCGTGAGTATAAGTATAGATGCCACACTTGTGACAGGTAAAACCATGCCTTTTTTGAAAAACAGCACCGTCTGTTGCACGTAAGAGCAACCCACACTATATTATGTTGCGATATTATTTCAATATTTCCGATTGTATTTATAATTTGAATTTTCATAGATTTCAATTTATTTTCATTTCGATTTAATAATTTTGTGTGACATTGCATTGAAATTGAGCTGTGTTGTTTACCATACTGTTCATTTCATGAGTATAGTTTATTTTTTTATTTTTTTCATTTCATTTTTTTAGCTGTTCTTATTTTTCAGTGATGGGAATATCAGATCATTTGATGTTCCCAATTTTCTGATGGAAGCATCAGACCATTATAGAATGCATCGGATGAGGTAGTTTGGAATGGTGGGGAGGACGAGAGGGGGGTATGGTGGGGAAGACGAGGGGACAGAGGAGAGGGTAATGGTGGGGAGGACGAGGGGACTGGGGAGTTGGGGATGGTGGGGACAGGGGAATGCTGGGGAGGACAAAGGGACAGGTGAATGGGAGATGGTGGGGGAGGAAGAAGGACATGGGAGGGGAAAATGGTAAGGAGGACGATGGGACAGGGAAGTGGGAATAGTGGGGATGATGTGGGGACAGGGAAGTG
>NC_091217.1:31890775-32020775 GCF_040958095.1 Procambarus clarkii | reverse complement strand
TGTCCGCCCGCCGCCACCACTGTCCGCCCGCCGCCGCCACTGTCCGCCCACCGCCACCACTGTCCGCCCGCCGCCGCCACTGTCCGCCCGCCGCCGCCACTCTCCGCCCGCCGCCACTGTCCGCCCGCCGCCGCCCTGTCCGCCCGCCGCCACTATCCGCCACCGCCGCCACTGTCCGCCCGCCACCACATTCCGCCCGCCGCCACTATCCGCCACCGCCGCCACTGTCCGCCCGCCGCCACTATCCGCCCGCCGCCACTATCCGCCACCGCCGCCACTGTCCGCCCGCCGCCACTATCCGCCACCGCCGCCACTGTCCGCCCGCCGCCGCCACTGTCTGCCCGCCGCCACTGTCCGCCCGCCGCCACTATCCGCCACCGCCGCCACTGTCCGCCACAGCCGCCACTCTCCGCCGTACAGCCTCCCCTCTCTCCGTTAGTAAATAATAAAAGAAATATAAATTATTAGATTTTTTTACCCTTCAATTGGTTTTAATATTAAAATTGAAAATAATAATATAATATAAAATATAATAAAAATAATATAATATAAAATATAATTTAATTTCAAGAAATTTAACTTTAAACACAAAGATGTGAGAAGGGTTCAGATTATTGGCTCAAACCTTTCATAAGAGATTCATATTGGTATATGAATGGATTATGAATGACTCATGTTAGGAGTGTAAAGTTGCCACAACATCTCAAATTAGTGTTAGATACATATGTCTTGGTTATAAGTTTTGGAAACCTATTTAAGTCCACACACAATATCGTATCTGATACGATAAAACAAACGTTTCCAATACTTTCAAATACTTTCCAGATATGTTGTGGCAACCTAAAATTGTTTGCTGGGCAGTGAGTCACATTTTGCACAAACTCCCCTGCAGTTTTCGAAATATCCCAAATATCCCAATTTCGAGGCCTGAGCCATATTTTGGAGCCAAATTCTGGCTCTCTGCACGTATTTGCAGTTTAAAATTGCTACTTTTTTATACCCAACATATGCCAAGTACTGAAAGCGGCGTTTGGTCACATTTGTCCCAAACCTCCCTGCAGTTTTCAAAATATCCCAAATATCCCAATATCAAGGCCTGAGCTATATTTTGGAGCCAAATTCTGGCTCGCTGCACGTATTCGCAGTTTGAAATTACAACTTATTATACCCAACATATGCAAAGTACTGAAAGAGGCAATGAATCACATTTTGCACAAACTCCCATGCAGTTTTCAAAATATCCCAAACACCCCAATTTCGAGGCATGAGCTATATTTTGAAGCCAAATTCAGGCTCTCTGCACGTATTCACAGTTTGATATTACGACTTTTTATACCCAACATATGCCAAGTACTGAAAGCGGCGTTTGGTCACATTTGTCCCAAACCTTCCTGCAGTTTTCAAAATATCCCAAACATCCCAAAATCGAAGCTTGAGCCATATTTTGGAGCCAAATTCTGGCTCTCTGCACGTATTCGCAGTTTGATATTATGACTTTTTATACCCAACATATGCCAAGTCCTGAAAGCGGCAATGAGTCACATTTTGCACAAACTCCCCTGCAATTTTCAAAATATCCCAAACATCCCAATTTCGAGGCCTGAGCCATATTTTGGAGCCAAATTCTGGCTCTATGCACGTATTCGCAGTTTGATATTACGACTTTTTATACCCAACATATGCCAAGTCCTGAAAGCGGCAGTGAGTCACATTTTGCACAAACTTCCCTGCAGTTTTCGAAATATCCCAAATATCCCAATTTCGAGGCCTGAGCCATATTTTGGAGCCAAATTCTGGCTCTCTGCACGTTTTCGCAGTTTTAAATTGCGACTTTTTTATACCCAACATATGCCAAGTACTGAAAGCGGCGTTTGGTCACATTTGTCCCAATCCCCCCTGCAGTTTTCAAAATATCCCAAATATCCCAATATCGAGGCCTGAGCCATTTTTTTAAGCCAAATTCTGGCTCTCTGCACGTATTCGCAGTTTGAAATTACAACTTATTATACCCAACATATGCAAAGTACTGAAAGCGGCAATGAGTCACATTTTGCACAAACTCCCCTGCAGTTTTCAAAATATCCCAAACACCCCAATTTCGAGGCCGGAGCCATATTTTGAAGCCAAATTCAGGCTCTCTGCACGTATTCACAGTTTGATATTAATACTTTTTATATCCAACTTATGCCAATTACTGAAAGCGGCGTTTGGTCATATTTGTCCCAAACCTTCCTGCAGTTTTCAAAATATCCCAAACAATCCAATATCGTAGCCTGAGCTATATTTTGGAGCCAAATTCTGGCTCTCTGAACGTATTAGCAGTTTGATATTACGACTTTTTATACCCAACATATGCCAAGTCCTGAAAGCGGCAATGAGTCACATTTTGCACAAACTCCCCTGCAGTTTTCGAAATATCCCAAATATCCCTATTTCGAGGCCTGAGTGATATTTTGGAGCCAAATTCTGGCTCTCTGCACGTATTCGCAGTTTGAAATTGCTAATTTTTCATACCAACAAATGCCAAGTACTGAAAGCGGCGTTCGGTCACAATTGTCCCAAACCTCCCTGCAGTTTTCAAAATATCCCAAATATCCCAATTTCGAGGCCTTAGCCATATTTTGGAGCCAAATTCTGGCTCTATGCACGTATTCGCAGTTTGATATTACGACTTTTTATACCCAACATATGCCAAGTCCTGAAAGCAGCAGTGAGTCACATTTTGCACAAACTCCCCTGCAGTTTTCGAAATATCCCAAATATCCCTATTTCGAGGCCTGAGTGATATTTTGGAGCCAAATTCTGGCTCTCTGCACGTATTCGCAGTTTGAAATTGCTAATTTTTCATACCAACAAATGCCAAGTACTGAAAGCGGCGTTCGGTCACAATTGTCCCAAACCTCCCTGCAGTTTTCAAAATATCCCAAATATCCCAATTTCGAGGCCTTAGCCATATTTTGGAGCCAAATTCTGGCTCTCTGCACGTATTCGCAGTTTGATATTATGACTTTTTATACCCAACATATGCCAAGTCCTGAAAGCAGCAGTGAGTCACATTTTGCACAAACTTCCCTGCAGTTTTCGAAATATCCCAAATATCGCAATTTCGAGGCCTGAGCCATATTTTGGAGCCAAATTCTGGCTCTCTGCACGTATTCGCAGTTTGAAATTGCTACTTTTTTATACCCAACATATGCCAAGTACTGAAAGCGGCGTTTGGTCACAATTGTCCCAAACCTCCCTGCAGTTTTCAAAATATCCCAAATATCCCAATTTCGAGGCCTGAGACATATTTTGGAGCCAAATTCTGGCTCTCTGATCGTATTCGCAGTTTGATGGTACGACTTTTTATACCCAACATATGCCAAGTACTGGACGCGGCAGTGAGTCACATTTTGATCAAACTCCTCTGCAGTTTTCAAAATATCCCAAACATCCCAATTTCGAGGCCTGAGCCATATTTTGGAGCCAAATTCTGGCTCTCTGCACGTATTCGCAGTTTGAAATTACAACTTTTTATACCTAACATATGCCGAGTACTGAAAGCGGCGTTTGGTCACATTTGTCCCAAACCTTCCTGCAGTTTTCAAAATATCCAAAACATCCCAAAATCAAAGCCTGAGCCATATTTTGGAGCCAAATTCTGGCTCTCTGCACGTATTCGCAGTTTGAAATTACAACTTATTATACCCAACATATGCAAAGTACTGAAAGAGGCAATGAGTCACATTTTGCACAAACTCCCCTGCAGTTTTTAAAATATCCCAAACACCCCAATTTCGAGGCATGAGCCATATTTTGAAGCCAAATTGAGGCTCTCTGCACGTATTCGCAGTTTGATATTACGACTTTTTATACAAAACATAAGCCAAGTACTGAAAGCGGCGTTTGGTCACATTTGTCCCAAACCTTCCTGCAGTTTTCAAAATATCCCAAACATCAAAATATCGAAGCCTGAGCCATATTTTTGAGCCAAATTTTGGCTCTCTGCACGTATTCGCAGTTTGATATTACGACATTTTATACCCAACATATGCCAAGTCCTGAAAGCGGCAGTGAGTCACATTTTGCACAAACTCCCTGCAGTTTTTGAAATATCCCAATTTCGAGGCCTGAGCCATATTTTGGAGCCAAATTCTGGCTCTCTGCACGTATTCGCAGTTTGATATTACGACTTTTTATACCCAACATATGCCAAGTCTTGAAAGCGGCAGTGAGTCACATTTTGCACAAACTCCCCTGCAGTTTTCAAAATATCCCAAATATCCCTATTTCGAGGCCTGAGCCATATTTTGGAGCCAAATTCTGGCTCTCTGCACATTTTCGCAGTTTGAAATTGCTAATTTTTCATACCAACAAATGCCAAGTACTGAAAGCGGCGTTTGGTCACAATTGTCCCAAACCTCCCTGCAGTTTTCAAAATATCCCAAATATCCCAATTTCGAGGCCTTAGCCATATTTTGGAGCCAAATTCTGGCTCTCTGCACGTATTCGCAGTTTGATATTATGACTTTTTATACCCAACATATGCCAAGTCATGAAAGCGGCAGTGAGTCACATTTTGCACAAACTTCCCTGCAGTTTTCGAAATATCCCAAATATCACAATTTCGAGGCCTGAGCCATATTTTGGAGCCAAATTCTGGCTCTCTGCACGTATTCACAGTTTGAAATTGCTACTTTTTTATACCCAACATATGCCAAGTACTGAAAGCGGCGTTTGGTCACAATTGTCCCAAACCTCCCTGCAGTTTTCAAAATATCCCAAATATCCCAATTTCGAGGCCTGAGCCATATTTTGGAGCCAAATTCTGGCTCTCTGATCGTATTCGCAGTTTGATGGTACGACTTTTTATACCCAACATATGCCAAGTACTGGACGCGGCAGTGAGTCACATTTTGCACAAACTCCTCTGCAGTTTTCAAAATATCCCAAACATCCCAATTTCGAGGCCTGAGCCATATTTTGGAGCCAAATTCTGGCTCTCTGCACGTATTCGCAGTTTGAAATTACAACTTTTTATACCTAACATATGCCAAGTACTGAAAGCGGCGTTTGGTCACATTTGTCCCAAACCTTCCTGCAGTTTTCAAAATATCCCAAACATCCCAATTTCGAGGCCTGAGCCATATTTTGGAGCCAAATTCTGGCTCTCTGCACGTATTCGCAGTTTGAAATTACAACTTATTATACCCAACATATGCAAAGTACTGAAAGAGGCAATGAGTCACATTTTGCACAAACTCCCTGCAGTTTTCGAAATATCCCAATTTCGAGGCCTGAGCCATATTTTGGAGCCAAATTCTGGCTCTATGCACGTATTCGCAGTTTGATATTACGACTTTTTATACCCAACATATGCCAAGTCTTGAAAGCGGCAGTGAGTCACATTTTGCACAAACTCCCCTGCAGTTTTCGAAATATCCCAATTATCCCAATTTCTAGGCCTGAGCCATATTTTGGAGCCAAATTCTGGCTCTCTGCATGTATTCGCAGTTTGAAATTGCTACTTTTTTATACCCAACATATGCCAAGTACTGTAAGCGGCGTTTGGTCACAATTCTCCCAAACCTCCCTGCAGTTTTCAAAATATCCTAAATATCCCAATTTCGAGGCCTGAGCCATATTTTGGAGCCAAATTTTGGCTCTCTGCACGTATTCGCAGTTTGATATTACGACTTTTTATACCCAACATATGCCAAGTCCTGAAAGCGGCAGTGAGTCACATTTTGCACAAACTTCCCTGCAGTTTTCGAAATATCCCAAATATCCCAATTTCGAGGCCTGAGCCATATTTTGGAGCCAAATTCTGGGTCTCTGCACGTATTCGCAGTTTGAAATTACAACTTATTATACCCAACATATGCAAAGTACTGAAAGAGGCAATGAGTCACATTTTGCACAAACTCCCCTGCAATTTTCAAAATATCCCAAACATCCCAATTTCGAGGCCTGAGCCATATTTTGGAGCCAAATTCAGGCTCTCTGCACGTATTCGCAGTTTGATATACGACTTTTTATACCCAACATATGCCAAGTCCTGAAAGCGGCAGTGAGTCACAATTTGCACAAACTCCGTGCAGTTTTCGAAATATCCCAATTTCGAGGCGTGAGCCATATTTTGGAGCCAAATTCTGGCTCTCTGCACGTTTTCGCAGTTTTAAATTGCGACTTTTTTATACCCAACATATGCCAAGTACTGAAAGCGGCGTTTGGTCACATTTGTCCCAATCCCCCCTGCAGTTTTCAAAATATCACAAATATCCCAATATCGAGGCCTGAGCCATATTTTGGAGCCAAATTCTGGCTCTCTGCACGTATTCGCAGTTTGAAATTACAACTTATTATACCCAACATATGCAAAGTACTGAAAGCGGCAATGAGTCACATTTTGCACAAACTCCCCTGCAGTTTTCAAAATATCCCAAACACCCCAATTTCGAGGCAGGAGCCATATTTTGAAGCCAAATTCAGGCTCTCTGCTTGTATTCGCAGTTTGATATTAATACTTTTTATATCCAACTTATGCCAAGTACTGAAAGCGGCGTTTGGTCAGATTTGTCCCAAACCTTCCTGCAGTTTTCAAAATATCCCAAACAATCCAATATCGAAGCCTGAGCCATATTTTGGAGCCAAATTCTGGCTCTCTGAACGTATTAGCAGTTTGATATTACGACTTTTTATACCCAACATATTCCAAGTCCTGAAAGCGGCAATGAGTCACATTTTGAACAAACTCCCCTGCAGTTTTCAAAATAACCCAAACATCACAATTTCGAGGCCTGACCCATATTTTGGAGCCAAATTCTGGCTCTATGCACGTATTCGCAGTTTGATATTACGACTTTTTATACCCAACAAATGCCAAGTCCTAAAAGCGGTAGTGAGTCACATTTTGCACAAACTCCCCTGCAGTTTTCGAAATATCCCAAATATCCCAATTTCGAGGCCTGAGCCTTATTTTGGAGCCAAATTCTGTCTCTCTGCACGTATTCGCAGTTTGAAATTGCTAATTTTTCATACCAACATATGCCAAGTCCTGAAAGCGGCGTTTGGTCACAATTGTCCCAAACCTCCCTGCAGTTTTCAAAATATCCCAAATATCCCAATTTCGAGGCCTGAGCCATATTTTGGAGCCAAATTCTGGCTCTCTGATGGTATTCGCAGTTTGATGGTACGACTTTTTATACCCAACATATGCCAAGTACTGGACGTGGCAGTGAGTCACATTTTGCACAAACTCCTCTGCAGTTTTCAAAATATCCCAAACATCCCAATTTCGAGGCCTGAGCCATATTTTGGAGCCAAATTCTGGCTCTCTGCACGTATTCGCAGTTTGAAATTACAACTTTTTATACCTAACATATGCCAAGTACTGAAAGCGGCGTTTGGTCACATTTGTCCCAAACCTTCCTGCAGTTTTCAAAATATCCCAAACATCCCAATTTCGAGACCTGAGCCATATTTTGGAGCCAAATTCTGGCTCTCTGCACGTATTCGCAGTTTGAAATTACACCTTATTATACCCAACATATGCAAAGTACTGAAAGAGGCAATGAGTCACATTTTGCACAAACTCCCCTGCAGTTTTCAAAATATCCCAAACACCCCAATTTCGAGGCATGAGCCATATTTTGAAGCCAAATTGAGGCTCTCTGCACGTATTCGCAGTTTGATATTACGACTTTTTATACGAAACATATGCCAAGTACTGAAAGCGGCGTTTGGTCACATTTGTCCCAAACCTTCCTACAGTTTTCAAAATATCCCAAACATCAAAATATCGAAGCCTGAGCCATATTTTTGAGCCAAATTTTGGCTCTCTGCACGTATTCGCAGTTTGATATTACGACATTTTATACCCAACATATGCCAAGTCCTGAAAGCGGCAGTGAGTCACATTTTGTACAAACTCCCTGCAGTTTTCGAAATATCCCAATTTCGAGGCCTGAGCCATATTTTGGAGCCAAATTCTGGCTCTCTGCACGTATTCGCAGTTTGATATTACGACTTTTTATACCCAACATATGCCAAGTCCTGAAAGCGGCAGTGAGTCACATTTTGCACAAACTTCCACGCAGTTTTCGAAATATCCCAAATATCCCAATTTCGAGGCCTGAGCCATATTTTGGAGCCAAATTCTGGCTCTCTGCACGTATTCGCAGTTTGAAATTGCTACTTTTTTATACCCAACATATGCCAAGTACTGAAAGCGGCATTTGGTCACATTTGTCCCAAACCTCCCTGCAGTTTTCAAAATATCCCAAATATCCCAATATCAAGGCCTGAGCTATATTTTGGAGCCAAATTCTGGCTCGCTGCACGTATTCGCAGTTTGAAATTACAACTTATTATACCCAACATATGCAAAGTACTGAAAGAGGCAATGAGTCACATTTTGCACAAACTCCTCTGCAGTTTTCAAAATATCCCAAACACCCCAATTTCGAGGCATGAGCTATATTTTGAAGCCAAATTCACTCTCTCTGCACGTATTCACAGTTTGATATTACGACTTTTTATACCCAACATATGCCAAGTACTGAAAGCGGCGTTTGGTCACATTTGTCCCAAACCTTCCTGCAGTTTTCAAAATATCCCAAACATCAAAAAATCGAAGCCTGAGCCAAATTTTGGAGCCAAATTCTGGCTCTCTGCACGTATTCGCAGTTTGATATTATGACTTTTTATACCCAACATATGCCAAGTCCTGAAAGCGGCAATGAGTCACATTTTGAACAAACTCCCCTGCAGTTTTCAAAATATCCCAAACATCACAATTTCGAGGCCTGAGCCATATTTTAGAGCCAAATTCTGGCTCTATGCACGTATTCGCAGTTTGATATTACGACTTTTTATACCCAACATATGCCAAGTTCTGAAAGCGGCAGTGAGTCACATTTTGCACAAACTCCTCTGCAGTTTTCGAAATATCCCAAATATCCCTATTTTGAGGCCTGAGCCATATTTTGGAGCCAAATTCTGGGTCTCTGCACGTATTCGCAGTTTGAAATTGCAACTTATTATTCCCAACATATGCAAAGTATTGAAAGAGGCAATGAGTCACATTTTGCACAAACTCCCCTGCAATTTTCAAAATATCCCAAACATCCCAATTTCGAGGCCTGAGCCATGTTTTGGAGCCAAATTCTGGCTCTATGCACGTATTCGCAGTTTGATATTACGACTTTTTATACCCAACATATGGCAAGTCCTAAAAGCGGCAGTGAGTCACAATTTGCACAAACTCCCTGCAGTTTTCGAAATATCCCAATTTCAAGGCCTGAGCCATATTTTGGAGCCAAATTCTGGCTCTCTGCACGTTTTCGCAGTTTTAAATTGCGACTTTTTTATACCCAACATATGCTAAGTACTGAAAGCGGCGTTTGGTCACATTTGTCCCAATCCCCCCTGCAGTTTTCAAAATATCCCAAATATCCCAATATCGAGGCCTGAGCCATATTTTGGAGCCAAATTCTGGCTCTCTGCACGTATTCGCATTTTGAAATTACAACTTATTATACCCAACATATGCAAAGTACTGAAAGCGGCAATGAGTCACATTTTGCACAAAATCCCCTGCAGTTTTCAAAATATCCCAAACACCCCAATTTCGAGGCCAGAGCCACATTTTGAAGCCAAATTCAGGCTCTCTGCACGTAATCGCAGTTTGATATTAATACTTTTTATATCCAACTTATGCCAAGTACTGAAAGCGGCGTTTGGTCATATTTGTCCCAAACCTTCCTGCAGTTTTCAAAATATCCCAAACAATCCAATATCGAAGCCTGAGCCATATTTTGGAGCCAAATTCTGGCTCTCTGAACGTATTAGCAGTTTGATATTACGACTTTTTATACCCAACATATGCCAAGTCCTGAAAGCGGCAATGAGTCACATTTTGAACAAACTCCCCTGCAGTTTTCAAAATATCCCAAACATCACAATTTCGAGGCCTGACCCATGTTTTAGAGCCAAATTCTGGCTCTATGCACGTATTCGCAGTTTGATATTACGACTTTTTATACCCAACATATGCCAAGTCCTGAAAGTGGCAGCGAGTCACATTTTGCACAAACTCCCCTGCAGTTTTCGAAATATCCCAAATATCCCTATTTCGAGGCCTGAGCCATATTTTGGAGCCAAATTCTGGCTCTCTGCACGTATTCGCAGTTTGAAATGGCTAACTTTTCATACCAACATATGCCAAGTACTGAAAGCGGCGTTTGGTCAGAATTGTCCCAAACCTCCCTGCAGTTTTCAAAATATCCCAAATATCACAATTTCGAGGCCTGAGCCATATTTTGGAGCCAAATTCTGGCTCTCTGCACGTATTCGCAGTTTGATATTACGACTTTTTATACCCAACATATGCCAAGTCCTGAAAGCGGCAGTGAGTCACATTTTGCACAAACTTCCCTGCAGTTTTCGAAATATCCCAAATATCCTAATTTCGAGGCCTGAGCCATATTTTGGAGCCAAATTCTGGCTCTCTGCACGTATTCGCAGTTTGAAATTGCTACTTTTTATACCCAACATATGCCAAGTACTGAAAGCGGCGTTTGGTCACAATTGTCCCAAACCTCCCTGCAGTTTTCAAAATATCCCAAATATCCCAATTTCGAGGCCTGAGCCATATTTTGGAGCCAAATTCTGGCTCTCTGATCGTATTCGCAGTTTGATGGTACGACTTTTTATACCCACCATATGCCAAGTACTGGACGCGGCAGTGAGTCACATTTTGCACAAACTCCTCTGCAGTTTTCAAAATATCCCAAGCATCCCAATTTCGAGGCCTGAGCCATATTTTGGAGCCAAATTCTGGCTCTCTGCACGTATTCGCAGTTTGAAATTACAACTTTTTATACCTAACATATGCCAAGTACTGAAAGCGGCGTTTGGTCACATTTGTCCCAAACCTTCCTGCAGTTTTCAAAATATCCCAAACATCCCAATTTCGAGGCCTGAGCCATATTTTGGAGCCAAATTCTGGCTCTCTGTACGTATTCGCAGTTTGAAATTACAACTTATTATACCCAACATATGCAAAGTACTGAATGAGGCAATGAGTCACATTTTGCACAAACTCCCCTGCAGTTTTCAAAATATCCCAAACACCCCAATTTCGAGGCATGAGCCATATTTTGAAGCCAAATTGAGGCTCTCTGCACGTATTCGCAGTTTGATATTACGACTTTTTATACAAAACATATGCCAAGTACTGAAAGCGGCGTTTGGTCACATTTGTCCCAAACCTTCCTGCAGTTTTCAAAATATCCCAAACATCAAAATATCGAAGCCTGAGCCATATTTTTGAGCCAAATTTTGGCTCTCTGCACGTATTCGCAGTTTGATATTACGACATTTTATACCCAACATATGCCAAGTCCTGAAAGCGGCAGTGAGTCACATTTTGCACAAACTCCCTGCAGTTCTTGAAATATCCCAATTTCGAGGCCTGAGCCATATTTTGGAGCCAAATTCTGGCTCTCTGCACGTATTCGCAGTTTGATATTACGACTTTTTATACCCAACATATGCCACGTCTTGAAAGCGGCAGTGAGTCACATTTTGCACAAACTCCCCTGCAGTTTTCAAAATATCCCAAATATCCCTATTTCGAGGCCTGAGCCATATTTTGGAGCCAAATTCTGGCTCTCTGCACATTTTCGCAGTTTGAAATTGCTAATTTTTCATACCAACAAATGCCAAGTACTGAAAGCGGCGTTTGGTCACAATTGTCCCAAACCTCCCTGCAGTTTCCAAAATATCCCAAATATCCCAATTTCGAGGCCTTAGCCATATTTTGGAGCCAAATTCTGGCTCTCTGCACGTATTCGCAGTTTGATATTATGACTTTTTATACCCAACATATGCCAAGTCATGAAAGCGGCAGTGAGTCACATTTTGCACAAACTTCCCTGCAGTTTTCGAAATATCCCAAATATCACAATTTCGAGGCCTGAGCCATATTTTGGAGCCAAATTCTGGCTCTCTGCACGTATTCACAGTTTGAAGTTGCTACTTTTTTATACCCAACATATGCCAAGTACTGAAAGCGGCGTTTGGTCACAATTGTCCCAAACCTCCCTGCAGTTTTCAAAATATCCCAAATATCCCAATTTCGAGGCCTGAGCCATATTTTGGAGCCAAATTCTGGCTCTCTGCACGTATTCGCAGTTTGAAATTACAACTTTTTATACCTAACATATGCCAAGTACTGTAAGCGGCGTTTGGTCACATTTGTCCCAAACCTTCCTGCAGTTTTCAAAATATCCCAAACATCCCAATTTCGAGGCCTGAGCCATATTTTGGAGCCAAATTCTGGCTCTCTGCACGTATTCGCAGTTTGAAATTACAACTTATTATACCCAACATATGCAAAGTACTGAAAGAGGCAATGAGTCACATTTTGCACAAACTCCCTGCAGTTTTCGAAATATCCCAATTTCGAGGCCTGAGCCATATTTTGGAGCCAAATTCTGGCTCTCTGCACGTATTCGCAGTTTGATATTACGACTTTTTATACCCAACATATGCCAAGTCTTGAAAGCGGCAGTGAGTCACATTTTGCACAAACTCCCCTGCAGTTTTCGAAATATCCCAATTATCCCAATTTCTAGGCCTGAGCCATATTTTGGAGCCAAATTCTGGCTCTCTGCACGTATTCGCAGTTTGAAATTGCTACTTTTTTATACCCAACATATGCCAAGTACTGTAAGCGGCGTTTGGTCACAATTCTCCCAAACCTCCCTGCAGTTTTCAAAATATCCTAAATATCCCAATTTCGAGGCCTGAGCCATATTTTGGAGCCAAATTTTGGCTCTCTGCACGTATTCGCAGTTTGATATTACGACTTTTTATACCCAACATATGCCAAGTCCTGAAAGCGGCAGTGAGTCACATTTTGCACAAACTCCTCTGCAGTTTTCAAAATATCCCAAGCATCCCAATTTCGAGGCCTGAGCCATATTTTGGAGCCAAATTCTGGCTCTCTGCACGTATTCGCAGTTTGAAATTACAACTTTTTATACCTAACATATGCCAAGTACTGAAAGCGGCGTTTGGTCACATTTGTCCCAAACCTTCCTGCAGTTTTCATAATATCCCAAACATCCCAATTTCGAGGCCTGAGCCATATTTTGGAGCCAAATTCTGGCTCTCTGTACGTATTCGCAGTTTGAAATTACAACTTATTATACCCAACATATGCAAAGTACTGAATGAGGCAATGAGTCACATTTTGCACAAACTCCCCTGCAGTTTTCAAAATATCCCAAACACCCCAATTTCGAGGCATGAGCCATATTTTGAAGCCAAATTGAGGCTCTCTGCACGTATTCGCAGTTTGATATTACGACTTTTTATACGAAACATGCCAAGTACTGAAAGCGGCGTTTATTCACATTTGTCCCAAACCTTTCTGCAGTTTTCAGAATATCCCAAACACCAAAATATCGAAGCCTGAGCCATATTTTTTAGCCAAATTTTGGCTCTCTGCACGTATTCGCAGTTTGATATTACGACATTTTATACCCAACATATGCCAAGTCCTGAAAGCGGCAGTGAGTCACATTTTGCACAAACTCCCTGCAGTTTTCGAAATATCCCAATTTCGAGGTCTGAGCTATATTTTGGAGCCAAATTCTGGCTCTCTGCACGTATTCGCAGTTTGATATTACGACTTTTTATACCCAACATATGCCAAGTCTTGAAAGCGGCAGTGAGTCACATTTTTTGGAGCCAAATTCTGGCTCGCTGCACGTCTTCGCAGTTTGAAATTACAACTTATTATACCCAACATATGCAAAGTACTGAAAGAGGCAATGAGTCACATTTTGCACAAACTCCCCTGCAGTTTTCAAAATATCCCAAACACCCCAATTTCGAGGCATGAGCTATATTTTGAAGCCAAATTCAGGCTCTCTGCACGTATTCACAGTTTGATATTACGACTTTTTATACCCAACATATGCCAAGTACTGAGAACGGCGTTTGGTCACATTTGTCCCAAACCTTCCTGCAGTTTTCAAAATATCCCAAACATCCCAAAATCAAAGCCTGAGCCATATTTTGGAGCCAAATTCTGGCTCTCTGCACGTATTCGCAGTTTGATATTATGACTTTTTATACCCAACATATGCCAAGTCCTGAAAGCGGCAATGAGTCACATTTTGAACAAACTCCCCTGCAGTTTTCAAAATATCCCAAACATCACAATTTCGAGGCCTGAGCCATATTTTAGAGCCAAATTCTATCTCTATGCACGTATTCGCAGTTTGATATTACGACTTTTTATACCCAACATATGCCAAGTCCTGAAAGCGGCAGTGAGTCACAATTTGCAAAAACTCCCTGCAGTTTTCGAAATATCCCAATTTCGAGGCCTGAGCCATATCTTGGAGCCAAATTCTGGCTCTCTGCACGTTTTCGCTGTTTTAAATTGCGACTTTTTTATACCCAACATATGCCAAGTACTGAAAGCGGCGTTTGGTCACATTTGTCCCAATCCCCCCTGCAGTTTTCAAAATATCCCAAATATCCCAATATCGAGGCCTGAGTCATATTTTGGAGCCAAATTCTGGCTCTCTGCACGTATTCGCAGTTTGAAATTACAACTTATTATACCCAACATATGCAAAGTACTGAAAGCGGCAATTAGTCACATTTTGAACAAACTCCCCTGCAGTTTTCAAAATATCCCAAACACCCCAATTTCGAGGCCGGAGCCATATTTTGAAGCCAAATTCAGGCTCTCTGCACGTATTCGCAGTTTGATATTAATACTTTTTATATCCAACTTATGCCAAGTACTGAAAGCGGCGTTTGGTCATATTTGTCCCAAACCTTCCTGCAGTTTTCAAAATATCCCAAACAATCCAATATCGAAGCCTGAGCCATATTTTGGAGCCAAATTCTGGCTCTCTGAACGTATTAGCAGTTTGATATTACGACTTTTTATACCCAGCATATGCCAAGTCCTGAAAGCGGCAATGAGTCACATTTTGAACAAACTCCCCTGCAGTTTTCAAAATATCCCAAACATCACAATTTCGAGGTCTGAGCTATATTTTGGAGCCAAATTCTGGCTCTCTGCACGTATTCGCAGTTTGATATTACGACTTTTTATACTCAACATATGCCAAGTCTTGAAAGCGGCAGTGAGTCACATTTTTTGGAGCCAAATTCTGGCTCGCTGCACGTCTTCGCAGTTTGAAATTACAACTTATTATACCCAACATATGCAAAGTACTGAAAGAGGCAATGAGTCACATTTTGCACAAACTCCCCTGCAGTTTTCAAAATATCCCAAACACCCCAATTTCGAGGCATGAGCTATATTTTGAAGCCAAATTCAGGCTCTCTGCACGTATTCACAGTTTGAAATTACAACTTATTATACCCAACATATGCCAAGTTCTGAAAGCGGCAGTGAGTCACATTTTGCACAAACTCCCCTGCAGTTTTCGAAATATCCCAAATATCCTTATTTCGAGGCCTGAGCCATATTTTGGAGCCAAATTCTGGGTCTCTGCACGTATTCGCAGTTTGAAATTACAACTTATTATACCCAACATATGCCAAGTTCTGAAAGCGGCAGTGAGTCACATTTTGCACAAACTCCCCTGCAGTTTTCGAAATATCCCAAATATCCCTATTTCGAGGCTTGAGCCATATTTTGGAGCCAAATTCTGGCTCTCTGCACGTGTTCGCAGTTTGAAATTGCTACTTTTTTATACCAAACATATGCCAAGTACTGAATGCGGCGTTTGGTCACATTTGTCCCAAACCTCCCTCCAGTTTTCAAAATATCCCAAATAACCCAATATCGAGGCCTGAGCCATATTTTGGAGCCAAATTCTGGCTCTCTGCACGTATTCGCAGTTTGAAATTACAACTTATTATACCCAACATATGCAAAGTACTGAAAGAGGCAATGAGTCACATTTTGCTCAAACTCCCCTGCAGTTTTCAAAATATCCCAAACACCCCAATTTCGAGGCATGAGCTATATTTTGAAGCCAAATTCAGGCTCTCTGCACGTATTCACAGTTTGATATTACGACTTTTTATACCCAACATATGCCAAGTACTGAGAGTGGCGTTTGGTCACATTTGTCCCAAACCTTCCTGCAGTTTTCAAAATATCCCAAACATCCCAAAATCAAAGCCTGAGCCATATTTTGAAGCCAAATTCTGGCACTCTGCACGTATTCGCAGTTTGATATTATGACTTTTTATACCCAACATATGCCAAGTCCTGAAAGCGGCAATGAGTCACATTTTGAACAAACTCCCCTGCAGTTTTCAAAATATCCCAAACATCACAATTTCGAGGCCTGAGCCATATTTTAGAGCCAAATTCTGGCTCTATGCATGTATTCGCAGTTTGATATTACGACTTTTTATACCCAACATATGCCAAGTCCTGAAAGCGGCAGTGAGTCACAATTTGCAAAAACTCCCTGCAGTTTTCGAAATATCCCAATTTCGAGGCCTGAGCCATATCTTGGAGCCAAATTCTGGCTCTCTGCACGTTTTCGCTGTTTTAAATTGCGACTTTTTTATACCCAACATATGCTAAGTACTGAAAGCGGCGTTTGGTCACATTTGTCCCAATCCCCCCTGCAGTTTTCAAAATATCCCAAATATCCCAATATCGAGGCCTGAGCCATATTTTGGAGCCAAATTCTGGCTCTCTGCACGTATTCGCAGTTTGAAATTACAACTTATTATACCCAACATATGCAAAGTACTGAAAGCGGCAATTAGTCACATTTTGAACAAACTCCCCTGCAGTTTTCAAAATATCCCAAACACCCCAATTTCGAGGCCGGAGCCATATTTTGAAGCCAAATTCAGGCTCTCTGCACGTATTCGCAGTTTGATATTAATACTTTTTATATCCAACTTATGCCAAGTACTGAAAGCGGCGTTTGGTCATATTTGTCCCAAACCTTCCTGCAGTTTTCAAAATATCCCAAACAATCCAATATCGAAGCCTGAGCCATATTTTGGAGCCAAATTCTGGCTCTCTGAACGTATTAGCAGTTTGATATTACGACTTTTTATACCCAACATATGCCAAGTCCTGAAAGCGGCAATGAGTCACATTTTGAACAAACTCCCCTGCAGTTTTCAAAATATCCCAAACATCACAATTACGAGGCCTGACCCATATTTGGAGCCAAATTCTGGCTCTATGCACGTATTCGCAGTTTGATATTACGACTTTTTATACCCAACATATGCCAAGTCCTGAAAGCGGCAGTGAGTCACATTTTGCACAAACTCCCCTGCAGTTTTCGAAATATCCCAAATATCCCTATTTCGAGGCCTGAGCCATATTTTGGAGCCAAATTCTGGCTCTCTGCACGTATTCGCAGTTTGAAATTGCAAATTTTTCATACCAACATATGCCAAGTACTGAAAGCGGCGTTTGGTCACAATTGCCCCAAACCTCCCTGCAGTTTTCAAAATATCCCAAATATCCCAATTTCGAGGCCTGAGCCATATTTTGGAGCCAAATTCTGGCTCTCTGCACGTATTCGCAGTTTGATATTAAAACTTTTTATACCCAACATATGCCAAGTCCTGAAAGCGGCAGTGTGTCACATTTTGCACAAACTTCCCTGCAGTTTTCGAAATATCCCAAATATCCCAATTTCGAGGCCTGAGCCATATTTTGGAGCCAAATTCTGGCTCTCTGCACGTATTCGCAGTTTGAAATTGCTACTTTTTTATACCCAACATATGCCAAGTACTGAAAGCGGCGTTTGGTCACAATTGTCCCAAACCTCCCTGCAGTTTTCAAAATATCCCTAATATCCCAATTTCGAGGCCTGAGCCATATTTTGGAGCCAAATTCTGGCTCTCTGATCGTATTCGCAGTTTGATGGTACGACTTTTTATACCCAACATATGCCAAGTACTGGACGCGGCAGTGAGTCACATTTTGCACAAACTCCTCTGCAGTTTTCAAAATATCCCAAACAACCCAATTTCGAGGCCTGAGCCATATTTTGGAGCCAAATTCTGGCTCTCTGCACGTATTCGCAGTTTGAAATTACAACTTTTTATACCTAACATATGCCAAGTACTGAAAGCGGCGTTTGGTCACATTTGTCCCAAACCTTCCTGCAGTTTTCAAAATATCCCAAACATCCCAATTTCGAGGCCTGAGCCATATTTTGGAGCCAAATTCTGGCTCTATGCACGTATTCGCAGTTCGAAATTACGTCTTTTTATACCCAACATATGCCAAGTACTGAAAGCTGCGTTTGGTCCCATTTGTCCCAAACCTCCCTGCAGTTTTCAAAATTTCCCAAATATCCCAATTTCGAGGCCTGAACCATATTTTGGAGCCAAATTCTGGCTCTCTGCACGTATTCGCAGTTTGATACTACGACTTTTTATACCCAACATATGCCAAGTACTGAAAGCGGCGTTTGGTCACATTTGTCCCAAACCTCCCTGCAGTTTTCAAAATATCCCAAATATCCCAATTTCGAGGCCTGAGCCATATTTTGGAGCCAAATTCTGGCTCTCTGCATGTATTCGCAGTTTGAAATTACGACTTTTTGTACCCAACATATGCCATGTCCTGAAAGCGGCGTTTTGTCACATTTGTCCCAATCCACCCTGCAGTTTTCAAAATATCCTAAACATCCCAATATCGAGGCCTGAGCCATATTTTGGAGCCAAATTCTGGCTCTCTGCACATATTCGCTGTTTTAAATTACGACTTTTTATACCCAACATATGCCAAGTACTGAAAGCGGCAATGAGTCACATTTTGCACAAACCTCCCGGCAGTTTTCAAAATATCCCAAACATCCCAATTTCGAGGCCTGAGCCATATTTTGGAGCCAAATTCAGGCTCTATGCACGTATTTGCAGTTTGAAATTACGACTTTTTATACCCAACATATGCCAAGTCCTGAAAGCGGCAGTGAGTCACATTTGGCCCAAACTCCCCTGCAGTTTTGAAAATATCCCAAATATCCCAATTTCGAGGCCTGAGCCATATTATGGAGCCAAATTCTGGCTCTCTGCACGTATTCGCAGTTTGATATTACGACTTTTTATACCCAACATATGCCAAGTTCTGAAAGCGGCAGTGAGTCACATTTTGCACAAACACCCCTGCAGTTTTCGAAATATCCCAAATATCCTTATTTCGAGGCCTGAGCCATATTTTGGAGCCAAATTCTGGGTCTCTGCACGTATTCGCAGTTTGAAATTACAACTTATTATACCCAACATATGCCAAGTTCTGAAAGCGGCAGTGAGTCACATTTTGCACAAACTCCCCTGCAGTTTTCGAAATATCCCAAATATCCCTATTTCGAGGCCTGAGCCATATTTTGGAGCCAAATTCTGGCTCTCTGCACGTATTCACAGTTTGATATTACGACTTTTTATACCCAACATATGCCAAGTACTGAGAGCGGCGTTTGGTCACATTTGTCCCAAACCTTCCTGCAGTTTTCAAAATATCCCAAACATCCCAAAATCAAAGCCTGAGCCATATTTTGGAGCCAAATTCTGGCTCTCTGCACGTATTCGCAGTTTGATATTATGACTTTTTATACCCAACATATGCCAAGTCCTGAAAGCGGCAATGAGTCACATTTTGAACAAACTCCCCTGCAGTTTTCAAAATATCCCAAACATCACAATTTCGAGGCCTGAGCCATATTTTAGAGCCAAATTCTGGCTCTATGCACGTATTCGCAGTTTGATATTACGACTTTTTATACCCAACATATGCCAAGTCCTGAAAGCGGCAGTGAGTCACAATTTGCAAAAACTCCCTGCAGTTTTCGAAATATCCCAATTTCGAGGCCTGAGCCATATCTTGGAGCCAAATTCTAGCTCTCTGCACGTTTTCGCTGTTTTAAATTGCGACTTTTTTATACCCAACATATGCCAAGTACTGAAAGCGGCGTTTGGTCACATTTGTCCCAATCCCCCCTGCAGTTTTCAAAATATCCCAAATATCCCAATATCGAGGCCTGAGCCATATTTTGGAGCCAAATTCTGGCTCTCTGCACGTATTCACAGTTTGAAATTACAACTTATTATACCCAACATATGCAAAGTACTGAAAGCGGCAATTAGTCACATTTTGAACAAACTCCCCTGCAGTTTTCAAAATATCATAAACACCCCAATTTCGAGGCCGGAGCCATATTTTGAAGCCAAATTCAGGCTCTCTGCACGTATTCGCAGTTTGATATTAATACTTTTTATATCCAACTTATGCCAAGTACTGAAAGCGGCGTTTGGTCATATTTGTCCCAAACCTTCCTGCAGTTTTCAAAATATCCCAAACAATCCAATATCGTAGCCTGAGCCATATTTTGGAGCCAAATTCTGGCTCTCTGAACGTATTAGCAGTTTGATATTACGACTTTTTATACCCAACATATGCCAAGTCCTGAAAGCGGCAATGAGTCACATTTTGAACAAACTCCCCTGCAGTTTTCAAAATATCCCAAACATCACAATTACGAGGCCCGACCCATATTTGGAGCCAAATTCTGGCTCTATGCACGTATTCGCAGTTTGATATTACGACTTTTTATACCCAACATATGCCAAGTCCTGAAAGCGGCAGTGAGTCACATTTTGCACAAACTCCCCTGCAGTTTTCGAAATATCCCAAATATCCCTATTTCGAGGCCTGAGCCATATTTTGGAGCCAAATTCTGGCTCTCTGCACGTATTCGCAGTTTGAAATTGCAAATTTTTCATACCAACATATGCCAAGTACTGAAAGCGGCGTTTGGTCGCAATTGCCCCAAACCTCCCTGCAGTTTTCAAAATATCCCAAATATCCCAATTTCGAGGCCTGAGCCATATTTTGGAGCCAAATTCTGGCTCTCTGCACGTATTCGCAGTTTGATATTAAAACTTTTTATACCCAACATATGCCAAGTCCTGAAAGCGGCAGTGAGTCACATTTTGCACAAACTTCCCTGCAGTTTTCAAAATATCCCAAATATCCCAATTTCGAGGCCTGAGCCATATTTTAGAGCCAAATTCTGGCTCTCTGCACGTATTCACAGTTTGATATTACGACTTTTTATACCCAACATATGCCAAGTACTGAAAGCGGCGTTTGGTCACATTTGTCCCAAACCTTCCTGCAGTTTTCAAAATATCCCAAACATCAAAAAATCGAAGCCTGAGCCAAATTTTGGAGCCAAATTCTGGCTCTCTGCACGTATTCGCAGTTTGATATTATGACTTTTTATACCCAACATATGCCAAGTCCTGAAAGCGGCAATGAGTCACATTTTGAACAAACTCCCCTGCAGTTTTTAAAATATCCCAAACATCACAATTTCGAGGCCTGAGCCATATTTTAGAGCCAAATTCTGGCTCTATGCACGTATTCGCAGTTTGATATTACGACTTTTTATACCCAACATATGCCAAGTTCTGAAAGCGGCAGTGAGTCACATTTTGCACAAACTCCTCTGCAGTTTTCGAAATATCCCAAATATCCCTATTTCGAGGCCTGAGCCATATTTTGGAGCCAAATTCTGGGTCTCTGCACGTATTCGCAGTTTGAAATTGCAACTTATTATTCCCAACATATGCAAAGTATTGAAAGAGGCAATGAGTCACATTTTGCACAAACTCCCCTGCAATTTTCAAAATATCCCAAACATCCCAATTTCGAGGCCTGAGCCATATTTTGGAGCCAAATTCTGGCTCTATGCACGTATTCGCAGTTTGATATTACGACTTTTTATACCCAACATATGGCAAGTCCTAAAAGCGGCAGTGAGTCACAATTTGCACAAACTCCCTGCAGTTTTCGAAATATCCCAATTTCGAGGCCTGAGCCATATTTTGGAGCCAAATTCTGGCTCTCTGCACGTTTTCGCAGTTTTAAATTGCGACTTTTTTATACCCAACATATGCTAAGTACTGAAAGCGGCGTTTGGTCACATTTGTCCCAATCCCCCCTGCAGTTTTCAAAATATCCCAAATATCCCAATATCGAGGCCTGAGCCATATTTTGGAGCCAAATTCTGGCTCTCTGCACGTATTCGCATTTTGAAATTACAACTTATTATACCCAACATATGCAAAGTACTTAAAGCGGCAATGAGTCACATTTTGCACAAACTCCCCTGCAGTTTTCAAAATATCCCAAACACCCCAATTTCGAGGCCAGAGAAACATTTTGAAGCCAAATTCAGGCTCTCTGCACGTAATCGCAGTTTGATATTAATACTTTTTATATCCAACTTATGCCAAGTACTGAAAGCGGCGTTTGGTCATATTTGTCCCAAACCTTCCTGCAGTTTTCAAAATATCCCAAACAATCCAATATCGAAGCCTGAGCCATATTTTGGAGCCAAATTCTGGCTCTCTGAACGTATTAGCAGTTTGATATTACGACTTTTTATACCCAACATATGCCAAGTCCTGAAAGCGGCAATGAGTCACATTTTGAACAAACTCCCCTGCAGTTTTCAAAATATCCCAAACATCACAATTTCGAGGCCTGACCCATGTTTTAGAGCCAAATTCTGGCTCTATGCACGTATTCGCAGTTTGATATTACGACTTTTTATACCCAACATATGCCAAGTCCTGAAAGCGGCAGCGAGTCACATTTTGCACAAACTCCCCTGCAGTTTTCGAAATATCCCAAATATCCCTATTTCGAGGCCTGAGCCATATTTTGGAGCCAAATTCTGGCTCTCTGCACGTATTCGCAGTTTGAAATGGCTAACTTTTCATACCAACATATGCCAAGTACTGAAAGCGGCGTTTGGTCAGAATTGTCCCAAACCTCCCTGCAGTTTTCAAAATATCCCAAATATCACAATTTCGAGGCCTGAGCCATATTTTGGAGCCAAATTCTGGCTCTCTGCACGTATTCGCAGTTTGATATTACGACTTTTTATACCCAACATATGCCAAGTCCTGAAAGCGGCAGTGAGTCACATTTTGCACAAACTTCCCTGCAGTTTTCGAAATATCCCAAATATCCCAATTTCGAGGCCTGAGCCATATTTTGGAGCCAAATTCTGGCTCTCTGCACGTATTCGCAGTTTGAAATTGCTACTTTTTATACCCAACATATGCCAAGTACTGAAAGCGGCGTTTGGTCACAATTGTCCCAAACCTCCCTGCAGTTTTCAAAATATCCCAAATATCCCAATTTCGAGGCCTGAGCCATATTTTGGAGCCAAATTCTGGCTCTCTGATCGTATTCGCAGTTTGATGGTACGACTTTTTATACCCACCATATGCCAAGTACTGGATGCGGCAGTGAGTCACATTTTGCACAAACTCCTCTGCAGTTTTCAAAATATCCCAAGCATCCCAATTTCGAGGCCTGAGCCATATTTTGGAGCCAAATTCTGGCTCTCTGCACGTATTCGCAGTTTGAAATTACAACTTTTTATACCTAACATATGCCAAGTACTGAAAGCGGCGTTTGGTCACATTTGTCCCAAACCTTCCTGCAGTTTTCAAAATATCCCAAACATCCCAATTTCGAGGCCTGAGCCATATTTTGGAGCCAAATTCTGGCTCTCTGTACGTATTCGCAGTTTGAAATTACAACTTATTATACCCAACATATGCAAAGTACTGAATGAGGCAATGAGTCACATTTTGCACAAACTCCCCTGCAGTTTTCAAAATATCCCAAACACCCCAATTTCGAGGCATGAGCCATATTTTGAAGCCAAATTGAGGCTCTCTGCACGTATTCGCAGTTTGATATTACGACTTTTTATACAAAACATATGCCAAGTACTGAAAGCGGCGTTTGGTCACATTTGTCCCAAACCTTCCTGCAGTTTTCAAAATATCCCAAACATCAAAATATCGAAGCCTGAGCCATATTTTTGAGCCAAATTTTGGCTCTCTGCACGTATTCGCAGTTTGATATTACGACATTTTATACCCAACATATGCCAAGTCCTGAAAGTGGCAGTGAGTCACATTTTGCACAAACTCCTCTGCAGTTTTCAAAATATCCCAAATATCCCTATTTCGAGGCCTGAGCCATATTTTGGAGCCAAATTCTGGCTCTCTGCACGTATTCGCAGTTTGATATTACGACTTTTTATACCCAACATATGCCAAGTCTTGAAAGCGGCAGTGAGTCACATTTTGCACAAACTCCCCTGCAGTTTTCAAAATATCCCAAATATCCCTATTTCGAGGCCTGAGCCATATTTTGGAGCCAAATTCTGGCTCTCTGCACATTTTCGCAGTTTGAAATTGCTAATTTTTCATACCAACAAATGCCAAGTACTGAAAGCGGCGTTTGGTCACAATTGTCCCAAACCTCCCTGCAGTTTCCAAAATATCCCAAATATCCCAATTTCGAGGCCTTAGCCATATTTTGGAGCCAAATTCTGGCTCTCTGCACGTATTCGCAGTTTGATATTATGACTTTTTATACCCAACATATGCCAAGTCATGAAAGCGGCAGTGAGTCACATTTTGCACAAACTTCCCTGCAGTTTTCGAAATATCCCAAATATCACAATTTCGAGGCCTGAGCCATATTTTGGAGCCAAATTCTGGCTCTCTGCACGTATTCACAGTTTGAAGTTGCTACTTTTTTATACCCAACATATGCCAAGTACTGAAAGCGGCGTTTGGTCACAATTGTCCCAAACCTCCCTGCAGTTTTCAAAATATCCCAAATATCCCAATTTCGAGGCCTGAGCCATATTTTGGAGCCAAATTCTGGTTCTCTGCACGTATTCGCAGTTTGAAATTACAACTTTTTATACCTAACATATGCCAAGTACTGTAAGCGGCGTTTGGTCACATTTGTCCCAAACCTTCCTGCAGTTTTCAAAATATCCCAAACATCCCAATTTCGAGGCCTGAGCCATATTTTGGAGCCAAATTCTGGCTCTCTGCACGTATTCGCAGTTTGAAATTACAACTTATTATACCCAACATATGCAAAGTACTGAAAGAGGCAATGAGTCACATTTTGCACAAACTCCCCTGCAGTTTTCAAAATATCCCAAACACCCCAATTTCGAGGCATGAGCTATATTTTGAAGCCAAATTCAGGCTCTCTGCACGTATTCACAGTTTGATATTACGACTTTTTATACCCAACATATGCCAAGTACTGAGAACGGCGTTTGGTCACATTTGTCCCAAACCTTCCTGCAGTTTTCAAAATATCCCAAACATCCCAAAATCAAAGCCTGAGCCATATTTTGGAGCCAAATTCTGGCTCTCTGCACGTATTCGCAGTTTGATATTATGACTTTTTATACCCAACATATGCCAAGTCCTGAAAGCGGCAATGAGTCACATTTTGAACAAACTCCCCTGCAGTTTTCAAAATATCCCAAACATCACAATTTCGAGGCCTGAGCCATATTTTAGAGCCAAATTCTATCTCTATGCACGTATTCGCAGTTTGATATTACGACTTTTTATACCCAACATATGCCAAGTCCTGAAAGCGGCAGTGAGTCACAATTTGCAAAAACTCCCTGCAGTTTTCGAAATATCCCAATTTCGAGGCCTGAGCCATATCTTGGAGCCAAATTCTGGCTCTCTGCACGTTTTCGCTGTTTTAAATTGCGACTTTTTTATACCCAACATATGCCAAGTACTGAAAGCGGCGTTTGGTCACATTTGTCCCAATCCCCCCTGCAGTTTTCAAAATATCCCAAATATCCCAATATCGAGGCCTGAGCCATATTTTGGAGCCAAATTCTGGCTCTCTGCACGTATTCGCAGTTTGAAATTACAACTTATTATACCCAACATATGCAAAGTACTGAAAGCGGCAATTAGTCACATTTTGAACAAACTCCCCTGCAGTTTTCAAAATATCCCAAACACCCCAATTTCGAGGCCGGAGCCATATTTTGAAGCCAAATTCAGGCTCTCTGCACGTATTCGCAGTTTGATATTAATACTTTTTATATCCAACTTATGCCAAGTACTGAAAGCGGCGTTTGGTCATATTTGTCCCAAACCTTCCTGCAGTTTTCAAAATATCCCAAACAATCCAATATCGAAGCCTGAGCCATATTTTGGAGCCAAATTCTGGCTCTCTGAACGTATTAGCAGTTTGATATTACGACTTTTTATACCCAGCATATGCCAAGTCCTGAAAGCGGCAATGAGTCACATTTTGAACAAACTCCCCTGCAGTTTTCAAAATATCCCAAACATCACAATTTCGAGGTCTGAGCTATATTTTGGAGCCAAATTCTGGCTCTCTGCACGTATTCGCAGTTTGATATTACGACTTTTTATACCCAACATATGCCAAGTCTTGAAAGCGGCAGTGAGTCACATTTTTTGGAGCCAAATTCTGGCTCGCTGCACGTCTTCGCAGTTTGAAATTACAACTTATTATACCCAACATATGCAAAGTACTGAAAGAGGCAATGAGTCACATTTTGCACAAACTCCCCTGCAGTTTTCAAAATATCCCAAACACCCCAATTTCGAGGCATGAGCTATATTTTGAAGCCAAATTCAGGCTCTCTGCACGTATTCACAGTTTGAAATTACAACTTATTATACCCAACATATGCCAAGTTCTGAAAGCGGCAGTGAGTCACATTTTGCACAAACTCCCCTGCAGTTTTCGAAATATCCCAAATATCCTTATTTCGAGGCCTGAGCCATATTTTGGAGCCAAATTCTGGGTCTCTGCACGTATTCGCAGTTTGAAATTACAACTTATTATACCCAACATATGCCAAGTTCTGAAAGCGGCAGTGAGTCACATTTTGCACAAACTCCCCTGCAGTTTTCGAAATATCCCAAATATCCCTATTTCGAGGCCTGAGCCATATTTTGGAGCCAAATTCTGGCTCTCTGCACGTGTTCGCAGTTTGAAATTGCTACTTTTTTATACCAAACATATGCCAAGTACTGAATGCGGCGTTTGGTCACATTTGTCCCAAACCTCCCTCCAGTTTTCAAAATATCCCAAATAACCCAATATCGAGGCCTGAGCCATATTTTGGAGCCAAATTCTGGCTCTCTGCACGTATTCGCAGTTTGAAATTACAACTTATTATACCCAACATATGCAAAGTACTGAAAGAGGCAATGAGTCACATTTTGCTCAAACTCCCCTGCAGTTTTCAAAATATCCCAAACACCCCAATTTCGAGGCATGAGCTATATTTTGAAGCCAAATTCAGGCTCTCTGCACGTATTCACAGTTTGATATTACGACTTTTTATACCCAACATATGCCAAGTACTGAGAGTGGCGTTTGGTCACATTTGTCCCAAACCTTCCTGCAGTTTTCAAAATATCCCAAACATCCCAAAATCAAAGCCTGAGCCATATTTTGAAGCCAAATTCTGGCACTCTGCACGTATTCGCAGTTTGATATTATGACTTTTTATACCCAACATATGCCAAGTCCTGAAAGCGGCAATGAGTCACATTTTGAACAAACTCCCCTGCAGTTTTCAAAATATCCCAAACATCACAATTTCGAGGCCTGAGCCATATTTTAGAGCCAAATTCTGGCTCTATGCATGTATTCGCAGTTTGATATTACGACTTTTTATACCCAACATATGCCAAGTCCTGAAAGCGGCAGTGAGTCACAATTTGCAAAAACTCCCTGCAGTTTTCGAAATATCCCAATTTCGAGGCCTGAGCCATATCTTGGAGCCAAATTCTGGCTCTCTGCACGTTTTCGCTGTTTTAAATTGCGACTTTTTTATACCCAACATATGCTAAGTACTGAAAGCGGCGTTTGGTCACATTTGTCCCAATCCCCCCTGCAGTTTTCAAAATATCCCAAATATCCCAATAACGAGGCCTGAGCCATATTTTGGAGCCAAATTCTGGCTCTCTGCACGTATTCGCAGTTTGAAATTACAACTTATTATACCCAACATATGCAAAGTACTGAAAGCGGCAATTAGTCACATTTTGAACAAACTCCCCTGCAGTTTTCAAAATATCCCAAACACCCCAATTTCGAGGCCGGAGCCATATTTTGAAGCCAAATTCAGGCTCTCTGCACGTATTCGCAGTTTGATATTAATACTTTTTATATCCAACTTATGCCAAGTACTGAAAGCGGCGTTTGGTCATATTTGTCCCAAACCTTCCTGCAGTTTTCAAAATATCCCAAACAATCCAATATCGAAGCCTGAGCCATATTTTGGAGCCAAATTCTGGCTCTCTGAACGTATTAGCAGTTTGATATTACGACTTTTTATACCCAACATATGCCAAGTCCTGAAAGCGGCAATGAGTCACATTTTGAACAAACTCCCCTGCAGTTTTCAAAATATCCCAAACATCACAATTACGAGGCCTGACCCATATTTGGAGCCAAATTCTGGCTCTATGCACGTATTCGCAGTTTGATATTACGACTTTTTATACCCAACATATGCCAAGTCCTGAAAGCGGCAGTGAGTCACATTTTGCACAAACTCCCCTGCAGTTTTCGAAATATCCCAAATATCCCTATTTCGAGGCCTGAGCCATATTTTGGAGCCAAATTCTGGCTCTCTGCACGTATTCGCAGTTTGAAATTGCAAATTTTTCATACCAACATATGCCAAGTACTGAAAGCGGCGTTTGGTCACAATTGCCCCAAACCTCCCTGCAGTTTTCAAAATATCCCAAATATCCCAATTTCGAGGCCTGAGCCATATTTTGGAGCCAAATTCTGGCTCTCTGCACGTATTCGCAGTTTGATATTAAAACTTTTTATACCCAACATATGCCAAGTCCTGAAAGCGGCAGTGAGTCACATTTTGCACAAACTTCCCTGCAGTTTTCGAAATATCCCAAATATCCCAATTTCGAGGCCTGAGCCATATTTTGGAGCCAAATTCTGGCTCTCTGCACGTATTCGCAGTTTGAAATTGCTACTTTTTTATACCCAACATATGCCAAGTACTGAAAGCGGCGTTTGGTCACAATTGTCCCAAACCTCCCTGCAGTTTTCAAAATATCCCTAATATCCCAATTTCGAGGCCTGAGCCATATTTTGGAGCCAAATTCTGGCTCTCTGATCGTATTCGCAGTTTGATGGTACGACTTTTTATACCCAACATATGCCAAGTACTGGACGCGGCAGTGAGTCACATTTTGCACAAACTCCTCTGCAGTTTTCAAAATATCCCAAACAACCCAATTTCGAGGCCTGAGCCATATTTTGGAGCCAAATTCTGGCTCTCTGCACGTATTCGCAGTTTGAAATTACAACTTTTTATACCTAACATATGCCAAGTACTGAAAGCGGCGTTTGGTCACATTTGTCCCAAACCTTCCTGCAGTTTTCAAAATATCCCAAACATCCCAATTTCGAGGCCTGAGCCATATTTTGGAGCCAAATTCTGGCTCTATGCACGTATTCGCAGTTCGAAATTACGTCTTTTTATACCCAACATATGCCAAGTACTGAAAGCTGCGTTTGGTCCCATTTGTCCCAAACCTCCCTGCAGTTTTCAAAATTTCCCAAATATCCCAATTTAGAGGCCTGAACCATATTTTGGAGCCAAATTCTGGCTCTCTGCACGTATTCGCAGTTTGATACTACGACTTTTTATACCCAACATATGCCAAGTACTGAAAGCGGCGTTTGGTCACATTTGTCCCAAACCTCCCTGCAGTTTTCAAAATATCCCAAATATCCCAATTTCGAGGCCTGAGCCATATTTTGGAGCCAAATTCTGGCTCTCTGCATGTATTCGCAGTTTGAAATTACGACTTTTTGTACCCAACATATGCCATGTCCTGAAAGCGGCGTTTTGTCACATTTGTCCCAATCCACCCTGCAGTTTTCAAAATATCCTAAACATCCCAATATCGAGGCCTGAGCCATATTTTGGAGCCAAATTCTGGCTCTCTGCACATATTCGCTGTTTTAAATTACGACTTTTTATACCCAACATATGCCAAGTACTGAAAGCGGCAATGAGTCACATTTTGCACAAACCTCCCGGCAGTTTTCAAAATATCCCAAACATCCCAATTTCGAGGCCTGAGCCATATTTTGGAGCCAAATTCAGGCTCTATGCACGTATTTGCAGTTTGAAATTACGACTTTTTATACCCAACATATGCCAAGTCCTGAAAGCGGCAGTGAGTCACATTTGGCCCAAACTCCCCTGCAGTTTTGAAAATATCCCAAATATCCCAATTTCGAGGCCTGAGCCATATTATGGAGCCAAATTCTGGCTCTCTGCACGTATTCGCAGTTTGATATTACGACTTTTTATACCCAACATATGCCAAGTTCTGAAAGCGGCAGTGAGTCACATTTTGCACAAACACCCCTGCAGTTTTCGAAATATCCCAAATATCCTTATTTCGAGGCCTGAGCCATATTTTGGAGCCAAATTCTGGGTCTCTGCACGTATTCGCAGTTTGAAATTACAACTTATTATACCCAACATATGCCAAGTTCTGAAAGCGGCAGTGAGTCACATTTTGCACAAACTCCCCTGCAGTTTTCGAAATATCCCAAATATCCCTATTTCGAGGCCTGAGCCATATTTTGGAGCCAAATTCTGGCTCTCTGCACGTGTTCGCAGTTTGAAATTGCTACTTTTTTATACCCAACATATGCCAAGTACTGAATGCGGCGTTTGGTCACATTTTCCCAAACCTCCCTCCAGTTTTCAAAATATCCCAAATAACCCAATATCGAGGCCTGAGCCATATTTTGGAGCCAAATTCTGGCTCTCTGCACGTATTCGCAGTTTGAAATTACAACTTATTATACCCAACATATGCAAAGTACTGAAAGAGGCAATGAGTCACATTTTGCTCAAACTCCCCTGCAGTTTTCAAAATATCCCAAACACCCCAATTTCGAGGCATGAGCTATATTTTGAAGCCAAATTCAGGTTCTCTGCACGTATTCACAGTTTGATATTACGACTTTTTATACCCAACATATGCCAAGTACTGAGAGCGGCGTTTGGTCACATTTGTCCCAAACCTTCCTGCAGTTTTCAAAATATCCCAAACATCCCAAAATCAAAGCCTGAGCCATATTTTGGAGCCAAATTCTGGCTCTCTGCACGTATTCGCAGTTTGATATTATGACTTTTTATACCCAACATATGCCAAGTCCTGAAAGCGGCAATGAGTCACATTTTGAACAAACTCCCCTGCAGTTTTCAAAATATCCCAAACATCACAATTTCGAGGCCTGAGCCATATTTTAGAGCCAAATTCTGGCTCTATGCACGTATTCGCAGTTTGATATTACGACTTTTTATACCCAACATATGCCAAGTCCTGAAAGCGGCAGTGAGTCACAATTTGCAAAAACTCCCTGCAGTTTTCGAAATATCCCAATTTCGAGGCCTGAGCCATATCTTGGAGCCAAATTCTAGCTCTCTGCACGTTTTCGCTGTTTTAAATTGCGACTTTTTTATACCCAACATATGCCAAGTACTGAAAGCGGCGTTTGGTCACATTTGTCCCAATCCCCCCTGCAGTTTTCAAAATATCCCAAATATCCCAATATCGAGGCCTGAGCCATATTTTGGAGCCAAATTCTGGCTCTCTGCACGTATTCACAGTTTGAAATTACAACTTATTATACCCAACATATGCAAAGTACTGAAAGCGGCAATTAGTCACATTTTGAACAAACTCCCCTGCAGTTTTCAAAATATCATAAACACCCCAATTTCGAGGCCGGAGCCATATTTTGAAGCCAAATTCAGGCTCTCTGCACGTATTCGCAGTTTGATATTAATACTTTTTATATCCAACTTATGCCAAGTACTGAAAGCGGCGTTTGGTCATATTTGTCCCAAACCTTCCTGCAGTTTTCAAAATATCCCAAACAATCCAATATCGAAGCCTGAGCCATATTTTGGAGCCAAATTCTGGCTCTCTGAACGTATTAGCAGTTTGATATTACGAATTTTTATACCCAACATATGCCAAGTCCTGAAAGCGGCAATGAGTCACATTTTGAACAAACTCCCCTGCAGTTTTCAAAATATCCCAAACATCACAATTACGAGGCCCGACCCATATTTGGAGCCAAATTCTGGCTCTATGCACGTATTCGCAGTTTGATATTACGACTTTTTATACCCAACATATGCCAAGTCCTGAAAGCGGCAGTGAGTCACATTTTGCACAAACTCCCCTGCAGTTTTCGAAATATCCCAAATATCCCTATTTCGAGGCCTGAGCCATATTTTGGAGCCAAATTCTGGCTCTCTGCACGTATTCGCAGTTTGAAATTGCAAATTTTTCATACCAACATATGCCAAGTACTGAAAGCGGCGTTTGGTCGCAATTGCCCCAAACCTCCCTGCAGTTTTCAAAATATCCCAAATATCCCAATTTCGAGGCCTGAGCCATATTTTGGAGCCAAATTCTGGCTCTCTGCACGTATTCGCAGTTTGATATTAAAACTTTTTATACCCAACATATGCCAAGTCCTGAAAGCGGCAGTGAGTCACATTTTGCACAAACTTCCCTGCAGTTTTCGAAATATCCCAAATATCCCAATTTCGAGGCCTGAGCCATATTTTGGAGCCAAATTCTGGCTCTCTGCACGTATTCGCAGTTTGAAATTGCTACTTTTTTATACCCAACATATGCCAAGTACTGAAAGCGGCGTTTGGTCACAATTGTCCCAAACCTCCCTGCAGTTTTCAAAATATCCCAAATATCCCAATTTCGAGGCCTGAGCCATATTTTGGAGCCAAATTCTGGCTCTCTGATCGTATTCGCAGTTTGATGGTACGACTTTTTATACCCAACATATGCCAAGTGCTGGACGCGGCAGTGAGTCACATTTTGCACAAACTCCTCTGCAGTTTTCAAAATATCCCAAACATCCCAATTTCGAGGCCTGAGCCATATTTTGGAGCCAAATTCTGGCTCTCTGCACGTATTCGCAGTTTGAAATTACAACTTTTTATACCTAACAAATGCCAAGTACTGAAAGCGGCGTTTGGTCACATTTGTCCCAAACCTTCCTGCAGTTTTCAAAATATCCCAAACATCCCAATTTCGAGGCCTGAGCCATATTTTGGAGCCAAATTCTGGCTCTATGCACGTATTCGCAGTTCGAAATTACGTCTTTTTATACCCAACATATGCCAAGTACTGAAAGCTGCGTTTGGTCCCATTTGTCCCAAACCTCCCTGCAGTTTTCAAAATATCCCAAATATCCCAATTTAGAGGCCTGAACCATATTTTGGAGCCAAATTCTGGCTCTCTGCACGTATTCGCAGTTTGATACTACGACTTTTTATACCCAACATATGCCAAGTACTGAAAGCGGCGTTTGGTCACATTTGTCCCAAACCTCCCTGCAGTTTTCAAAATATCCCAAATATCCCAATTTCGAGGCCTGAGCCATATTTTGGAGCCAAATTCTGGCTCTCTGCATGTATTCGCAGTTTGAAATTACGACTTTTTGTACCCAACATATGCCATGTCCTGAAAGCGGCGTTTTGTCACATTTGTCCCAATCCACCCTGCAGTTTTCAAAATATCCTAAACATCCCAATATCGAGGCCTGAGCCATATTTTGGAGCCAAATTCTGGCTCTCTGCACATATTCGCTGTTTTAAATTACGACTTTTTATACCCAACATATGCCAAGTACTGAAAGCGGCAATGAGTCACATTTTGCACAAACCTCCCGGCAGTTTTCAAAATATCCCAAACATCCCAATTTCGAGGCCTGAGCCATATTTTGGAGCCAAATTCAGGCTCTATGCACGTATTTGCAGTTTGAAATTACGACTTTTTATACCCAACATATGCCAAGTCCTGAAAGCGGCAGTGAGTCACATTTGGCCCAAACTCCCCTGCAGTTTTGAAAATATCCCAAATATCCCAATTTCGAGGCCTGAACCATATTATGGAGCCAAATTCTGGCTCTCTGCACGTATTCGCAGTTTGATATTACGACTTTTTATACCCAACATATGCCAAGTTCTGAAAGCGGCAGTGAGTCACATTTTGCACAAACACCCCTGCAGTTTTCGAAATATCCCAAATATCCTTATTTCGAGGCCTGAGCCATATTTTGGAGCCAAATTCTGGCTCTCTGCACGTATTCGCAGTTTGAAATTACAACTTATTATACCCAACATATGCCAAGTTCTGAAAGCGGCAGTGAGTCACATTTTGCACAAACTCCCCTGCAGTTTTCGAAATATCCCAAATATCCCTATTTCGAGGCCTGAGCCATATTTTGGAGCCAAATTCTGGCTCTCTGCACGTGTTCGCAGTTTGAAATTGCTACTTTTTTATACCCAACATATGCCAAGTACTGAATGTGGCGTTTGGTCACATTTGTCCCAAACCTCCCTCCAGTTTTCAAAATATCCCAAATAACCCAATATCGAGGCCTGAGCCATATTTTGGAGCCAAATTCTGGCTCTCTGCACGTATTCGCAGTTTGAAATTACAACTTATTATACCCAACATATGCAAAGTACTGAAAGAGGCAATGAGTCACATTTTGCTCAAACTCCCCTGCAGTTTTCAAAATATCCCAAACACCCAAATTTCGAGGCATGAGCCATGTTTTGAAGCCAAATTGAGGCTCTCTGCACGTATTCGCAGTTTGATATTACGACTTTTTATACGAAACATATGCCAAGTACTGAAAGCGGCGTTTGGTCACATTTGTCCCAAACCTTCCTGCAGTTTTCAAAATATCCCAAACATCAAAATATCGAAGCCTGAGCCATATTTTTTAGCCAAATTTTGGCTCTCTGCACGTATTCGCAGTTTGATATTACGACATTTTATACCCAACATATGCCAAGTCCTGAAAGCGGCAGTGAGTCACATTTTGCACAAACTCCCTGCAGTTTTCGAAATATCCCAATTTCGAGGCCTGAGCCATATTTTGGAGCCAAATTCTGGCTCTCTGCACGTATTCGCAGTTTGATATTACGACATTTTATACCCAACATATGCCAAGTCCTGAAAGCAGCAGTGAGTCACATTTTGCACAAACTCCCTGCAGTTTTCGAAATATCCCAATTTCGAGGCTTGAGCCATATTTTGGAGCCAAATTCTGGCTCTCTGCACGTATTCGCAGTTTGAAATTGCTACTTTTTTATACCCAACATATGCCAAGTACTGTAAGCGGCGTTTGGTCACAATTGTCCCAAACCTCCCTGCAGTTTTCAAAATATCCCAAATATCCCAATTTCGAGGCCTGAGCCATATTTTGGAGCCAAATTCTGGCTCTCTGCACGTATTGGCAGTTTGATATTACGACTTTTTATACCCAACATATGCCAAGTCCTGAAAGCGGCAGTGAGTCACATTTTGAACAAACTTCCCTGCAGTTTTCGAAATATCCCAAATATCCCAATTTCGAGGCCTGAGCCATATTTTGGAGCCAAATTCTGGCTTTCTGCACGTATTCGCAGTTTGAAATTGCTACTTTTTTATACC
Source organism: Procambarus clarkii (assembly GCF_040958095.1). Classification (NCBI taxonomy): domain Eukaryota; kingdom Metazoa; phylum Arthropoda; class Malacostraca; order Decapoda; family Cambaridae; genus Procambarus; species Procambarus clarkii. The sequence goes on along the minus strand of NC_091217.1, from coordinate 31,985,345 downwards.
CAACATATGCCAAGTACTGAAAGCGGCGTTTGGTCACAATTGTCCCAAACCTCCCTGCAGTTTTCAAAATATCCCAAATATCCCAATTTCGAGGCCTGAGCCATATTTTGGAGCCAAATTCTGGCTCTCTGATCGTATTCGCAGTTTGATGGTACGACTTTTTATACCCAACATATGCCAAGTACTGGACGCAGCAGTGAGTCACATTTTGCACAAACTCCTCTGCAGTTTTCAAAATATCCCAAACATCCCAATTTCGAGGCCTGAGCCATATTTTGGAGCCAAATTCTGGCTTTCTGCACGTATTCGCAGTTTGAAATTACGATTTTTATACCCAACCTATGCCAAGTACTGAAAGCGGCATTTGGTCACATTTGTCCCAAACCTCCCTCCAGTTTTCAAAATATCCCAAACATCCCAATTTCGAGGCCTTAGCCATATTTTGGAGCCAAATTCTTGCTCTATGCACGTATTCGCAGTTTGATAATACGACTTTTTATGCCCAACAAATGCCAATTCCTGAAAGCGGCAGTGAGTCACATTTTGCACAAACTCCCCTGCAGTTTTCGAAATATCCCAATTTCGAGGCCTGAGCCATATTTTGGAGCCAAATTCTGGCTCTCTGCACGTATTCGCAGTTTGAAATTACAACTTTTTATACCTAACATATGCCAAGTACTGAAAGCTGCGTTTGGTCCCATTTGTCCCAAACCTCCCTGCAGTTTTCAAAATATCCCAAACATCCCAATTTCGAGGCCTGAGCCATATTTTGGAGCCAAATTCTGGCTCTCTGCACGTATTTGCAGTTTGAAATTACGACTTTTTATACCCAACATATGCCAATGGTCACTGGTCCCCACTAATCACTGGCCCCAATTGTCACTGACCCCCACTGGACACTAGCCCCACTGGTCACTGGCCCCACTGGTCACTGGCCCCCAATGGTCACTAGCCCTCATTGGTCACTGGTCCCCAATGGTCATTGGCCCTCCACTGGTCACTTGCCCTCCCACTGTTCACTGGCTCCCACTGGACACTGGCAATCCACTGATCACTGATCCCCACTGGTCACTGGCCCCAACTGGTCATTGGCCCCAACTTGTTACTGGGCCCTACTGGTCACTGGCCCCCAATGGTCACTGCATGGCCCCCTCTGGTCACTGGGCCCTAAGGATCACTGGCCCCACTTGTCACTGGCCCCACTGGTCACTGGCCCCCACTGGTCACTAGCCCCCAATGGTCAATGGCCCTAACTGGTCACTGGTCTTTATTGGTCATTGGCTCCCCACTGGTTACTGGCCCCCAGTGGTCACTAGCCCCAACAGGGCATTAGCTCCTCACTGGTCACTGGGCCCTACTGGACACTGGACACACTGGTCACTGGGCCCCACTGGACACTGGGCCCACTGGTCACTGGCCCCCCAATGGTCACTGGCCCCTACTGGTCACTGGACCTCACTGGTCACTGGCCTCACGTGTCACTGGCCCCTACTGGTCACTGGCCCCCACTGGTCACTGGCCTCATGTGTCACTGGCCCCTACTGATCACTGGCCCTACTAGTCACTGGCGCCACTAGTCACTGGCCCCAACTGGTCACTGGCCCCCACTGGTCACTGACCAACTGGACACTGGCCCCAACTGGTCACTGCCCGCCACTGGTCACTGGCCCGCCACTGGTCACTGGTCCGCCACTGGTCACTAGGCCCCAACTGGTCACTGGCCTCACTGGTCACTAGGCCCAAACTGTTCAATGAGCCCTACTGGTCACTGGCCCCACTGGTCACTGGCCCCACCCCCCACTGGTCACTAGGCCTCAACTGGTCACTGAGCCCTACTGGTCACTGGCCCCCCACTGGTCACTGGCCCCAACTGCTCACTGGCCCCGCTGGTCACTGGCCCCCCTCTGGTCACTGGGCCCCAACTGGCCACTGAGCCCTATTGGTCACTGCAGGCCCCCACTGGTCACTGTCCCCCATCTGGTCACTTGCCCCAACTGGTCACTGGCCCCACTGGTCACTGGCCTCCACTGGTTACTGCCCCCCCCCCCCACTGGTCTCTGTTACCACTGGTCACTGGCCCGAACTAGTCACTGGCCTCTCTGATCACTAGCCCCCACTGGTCACTGGCGTCCACTAGTCAATAGGCCCCAACTGGTCACTGAGCTCTACCGGTCACTGGCCCCCACTGGTCACTGGCCCCCCTCTGGTCACTGGGCCCCACTGGTCACTGGCCCCTCTGGTCACTGCATGGCCCCTCTGGTCACTGGCCCAACTGGTCACTAGCCCCCACCTGTCACTGGACCCCACTGTTCACTGGGCCCCAAGGATCACTGGCCCCCACTGGTTACTAGTCCCCACAGGTCACTGCTCCCCCCCACTGGTCACTGGGCCTCACTAGTCACTGGGTCCCACTGGTCACTGGCCTCCACAGGTCACTGGACCCTACTGCTCACTGCCCCCCTACTGGTCACTGGGCCCCACTGTTCACTGGCCGCCACTGGTCACTGGCCCCACTGTTCACTGGCCCTCATTGGTCACTGGCCCCACTTATCATTGGCTCCCACTGGTCACTGGCCCCAACTGGTCATTGGCCCAAACTTGTTACTAGGCCCCACTGGTCACTGGCCCTTCTGGTCACTGGCCCCACTGGTCACTGGCCCCCAATGGTCACTTCATGGCCCCCTCTGGTCACTGGGCCCTAAGGATCACTGGCCCCCACTGGTCACTGGCCCCACTGGTCACTGGCCCCACTGGTCACTGGCCCCCACTAGTCACTTGCCCCCACTGGTCATTGGCCCCCAGTGGTCACTGGCCTCAACAGGGCACTAGCTCCTCAATGGTCACTGGGCCCCACTGGACACTGGGCCCACTGGTCACTGGGCCCCACTGGACACTGGGCCCACTGATCACTGGCCCACCAATGGTCACTGGCCCCTGCTGGTCACTGGACCTCACTGGTCACTGGCCTCACGTGTCACTAGCCCCTACTGATCACTGGCCCCACTAGTCACTGGCGCCACTAGTCACTGGCCTCAACTGGTCACTGGCCCCCACTGGTCACTGGCCCAAACTGGACACTGGCACCCACTGGACACTGGTCAGCCACTGGTCACTGGTCCGCCACTGGTCACTAGGCCCCAACTGGTCACTGGCCTCACTGGTCACTAGGCCCAAACTGTTCAATGAGCCCTACTGGTCACTGGCCCCACTGGTCACTGGCCCCCCCACTGGTCACTAGGCCCCAACTGGTCACTGAGCCTTACTGGTCACTGGCCCCCACTGGTCACTGGCCCCAACTGGTCACTGGCCCCCACTGATCACTGGCCCCAACTGGACACTGGCACCCACTGGACACTGGCCCCAACTGGTCACTGCCCGCCACTGGTCACTGGCCCCTCACTGGTCACTGGCCCCAACTGCTCACTGGCCCCGCTGGTCACTGGCCCCCACTGGTCACTGGGCCCCAACTGGTCACTGAGCCCTATTGGTCACTGCAGGCCCCCACTGGTCACTGTCACCCATCTGGTCACTTGCCCCAACTGGTCACTGGCCCCACTGGTCACTGGCCTCCACTGGTCACTGGCCCCACTGATCACTTGCCCCTACTGGTCACTGGCGTCCACTGGTCACTGGTCCCCCACTGGTCACAGGTACCACTGGTCACTGCCTCCCAATGGTCAGTGGCCCCACTGGTCACTGGCCCCCCACTGGTCACTGGCCCCACTGGTCACTGGCCCAAACTGGTCACTGGCTCCCACTGGCCACTGGCACCCACTGGTCACTGGCCCCCACTGGTCACTGGCCCCCACATGTCACTGGTCCCCATTGGTCACTGGTCCCCTCTGGTCACTGGCCCTCACTGGTATCTGGCCCCCCTCTGGTCACTGGCCCCCTCTGGTCATTGACCCCACTGGTGACTGGCCCCCCACTGGTCACTGGCCTCCACTGGTCACTGGTCCCCTCTGGTCACTGGCCCCCACTGGTCACTGGTCCCCTCTGGTCACTGGCCCCCTCTGGTCATTGACCCCACTGGTGACTGGCCCCTCACTGGTCATTGGGCCCCACTGGTCACTGGTCCCCTCTGGTCACTGGCCCCCACTGGTCACTGGTCCCCTCTGGTCACTGGCCCCCTCTGGTCATTGACCCCACTGGTGACTGGCCCCTCACTGGTCATTGGGCCCCACTGGTCATTGGCTCCCTCTGGTCACTGGCCCCCACTGGTCACTGGCCCCAATGGTCACTGGCCCCAATGGTCACTGGACCCCACTGGTCACTGGCCCCCACTGGTCACTGGCCCTTATGGGTCACTGGCTCCCACTGGTCACTGGCCCCAACTGGTCATTGGCCCCAACTTGTTACTGGGCCCCACTGGTCACTGGCCCTTCTGGTCACTGGTCCCACTGGTCCCCAATGGTCACTGCATGGCCTCCTCTGGTCACTGGGCCCTAAGGATCACTGGCCCCCACTGGTCACTGGCCCCACTGGTCACTGGCCCCACTGGTCACTGGCCCCCACTGGTCACTTGCCCCCACTGGTCGCTGGCCCCAACTGGTCACTGGTCTTTATTGGTCATTGGCCCCCCACTGGTCACTGGCCCCAACTGCTCACTGGCCCCGCTGGTCACTGGCCCCCCACTGATCACTGGGCCCCAACTGGCCACTGAGCCCTATTGGTCACTGCAGGCCCCCACTGGTCACTGTCCCCCATCTGGTCATTTGCCCCAACTGGTCACTGGCCCCACTGGTCACTGGCCTCCACTGGTTGCTGCCCCCCACCCCCCACTGGTCTCTGTTACCACTGGTCACTGGCCCGAACTGGTCACTGGCCTCACTGATCACTGGCCCCCACTGGTCACTGGCGTCCACTAGTCAATAGGCCCCAACTGGTCACTGAGCTCTACCGGTCACTGGCCCCCACTGGTCACTGGCCCCCCTCTGGTCACTGGGCCCCACTGGTCACTGGCCCCTCTGGTCACTGCATGGCCCCTCTGGTCACTGGCCCAACTGGTCACTAGCCCCCACTTGTCACTGGACCCCACTGTTCACTGGGCCCCAAGGATCACTGGCCCCCACTGGTTACTAGTCCCCACAGGTCACTGCTCCCCCCCACTGGTCATTGGGCCTCACTAGTCACTGGGTCCCACTGGTCACTGGCCTCCACAGGTCACTGGACCCTACTGCTCACTGCCCCCCTACTGGTCACTGGGCCCCACTGTTCACTGGCCGCCAATTGTCACTGGCCCTCATTGGTCACTGGCCCCACTTTTCTTTGGCTCCCACTGGTCACTGGCCCCTACTGGTCATTGGCCCAAACTTGTTACTAGGCCCCACTGGTCACTGGCCCTTCTGGTCACTGGCCCCACTGGTCACTGGCCCCCAATGGTCACTTCATGGCCCCCTATCGTCACTGGGCCCTAAGGATCACTGGCCCCCACTGGTCACTGGCCCCACTGGACACTGGCCCCAACTGGACACTGGCACCCACTGGACACTGGCCCCAACTGGTCACTGCCCGCCACTGGTCACTGGCCCTCCACTGGTCACTGGTCAGCCACTGGTCACTGGTCCGCAACTGGTCACTAGGCCCCAACTGGTCACTGGCCTCACTGGTCACTAGGCCCAAACTGTTCAATGAGCCCTACTGGTCAGTGGCCCCACTGGTCACTGGCCCCCCCACTGGTCACTAGGCCCCAACTGGTCACTGAGCCTTACTGGTCACTGGCCCCCACTGGTCACTGGCCCCAACTGGTCACTGGCCCCCACTGATCACTGGCCCCAACTGGACACTGGCACCCACTGGTGTTACGGCCCTCTCGGGACGCAACGGGGTTCTTACTCAGATGTTATTAGAGGAAGTAGTATCCGGCCCCAAGCCAGTAGTGGCTTTCAAGGAATGAGATCCGTGACGCAAGAAACTTAAAGGGGGAAGGGAAAGAAAGTTAAGAACTTAAGACTATAATTATTACCATCACCAAATAAATAATATATAAGAGTGCACAGGGGGAGGGGTATTAACACTGTACAGGGGAAATACACAATCGTCTTCTCCTGAAGACTCTGGATCCAAATTCTCGGTGCTGAGTCCTCGGTGTTTTCGTAGTCTCTTGACGAATCCTTCGACGAAGCTGAGTCTACCCCAAACACAGGCCAGCCAAAACACAGGTCCACTGGGGGCACCGCCGTGGAGGCCGTCAACCACAAGTCCAGCAGGTCTGCTGGCAGGTTCTGGATCAGCCACGCTGGTCAGGCCACTCCACGAGCGATACTAGGGTAGCGTCCTAGTCAGGAGCCTCGTGTGATACCACAAATCACTCTCCTGTCCTCAATACCCCAGTGGATAATCGTCTCCAGCAGTCGGTCCCGGGTAAGACAATCCTTCTACTGCCACTCCACTGGCAGGGTAACACCACAGTGTTCTTCCGGGAGGCGACTCACAGCTGCTACAGCAAAGCACAAGGTATGGGGACGGCTGCCTTGGGTAGACTGACTCAACTTCCATCACAGCAGTCCCAGGTCGACTCTGTAAGCAGACACGTCATCAATAACTGGGACACACTAAAACACCTCACTTACGGGCTCAGGCACGAACGCCCGTCGTATCCACTCCATAGATGGTGCTGTTGCCTGAGCACCACCTCACCAGAGGTCAGCAGCGGCTGTGTTGAGCGCTGAACAGGACTGGAAACTGGCCCTTGTGGCCAGTACACCTTGTCCTCACCCGGTGTCGTCGTCCATTTGGTGGGGGTTTCGGGAGCTGACCCACAGATGGCGCGGTCGTCACTGCTCCGTGCTCGGACGCTGGATCCGGGTTCGTAACACCTCCCCACCAAAAAGAATTTGGTTTGGGGTTCTATAAAAAGAAACACAAACCAAATTAGTACGGCGACACGACTCCAAATGGACTCACATGCTTTATAAACTGGAACGGCGAGGCTGTCTCGTCCACAGAACCGTACCACTGGAGAACTCTCGCACAAAGGAAACTTGCAGATGTAAGGCAATGACCTGCTTGATGTACTTCTCTACACCTCCACCGAGATGTTAATCCGGAGCATAATCTCACACCTCTCGAGTAAGGATCAGTGTAGACACGATCTGGGGCGACTCGACACTTCCCTGTGTCGTGGCACCGATGATGGCTGATCACAGACGGCATTTCTGGTACCGGTCCGATGGTCCTTCAGGGAGACAGGAACCTGGAATACAGGGGTCTGATAATTCAGAGTGATAGCGACAGTGGGTAAGTCAATACTTACTGCATACACCTCTACTAGGCTTACACCTAGTTTCAACAGGGCTGCTTGCACACCGAAGATGGCATTCGCTCTGCCCACGTCAGGTCGACCAACGTTCCTTATAACGCTGTATTGAGGCTCAGCAATCACGCGGGGGGTGTCAACCTGTCGGAAACAGTCACTCATATTATCATTTCTCGTACCTCCTGTATCTACCATCACCTTCCAGGTCCCTTCTTCGACTGCAACACTCACAGTGCACGTCTCTAATCCCTGGGATCTCTTCACGATGTTCAAGGGAGCCATCATCCTTCGGGTCGTCCACCGGTCCTTACTGAGAACACTGAGAACACATACGAGAACAAAACAAAGTATCGCTAAGAAACATGGGGCCAATTGAGGGATAAGCTTCCCGAGCCTATCATGTCCATAGCCGGCAATATCTACTAGCCTGGTTTGGACCAAAGAGGGCACTAGACCTTTCGAACACACCTCACATACCTCTGATGCCTGGGGAATCTCTGGCCGGTTCAATGAACACTGTACCTTGCCATACCGCAAGTACACATCCGCCTTCGCTCCAGACTCGTTGGTATCCGTGGGTGCCTGCACACAAGGCCTCTCTTCTTGCTCAGGTACTTCTGCCCTCGTAACCTCATGTTCCTTGTCGAGAGAAGAATCAGGAGATTCTGCTAGAACACTGTCGATCTGCGGGTGAGAGGACAAATTAAACCTGTTTGAATCCGGGTCTGCCTTTACCTGGATATTACCATTGCCTGCCGTTACCTCCGACCTTGCTGTTTCGGCTGACTCGTCCGCGACCTTGGGAAGATTGATGCTCCAATCTGTCACCAAGTTGTTGGCTAGTACCACGTCAATCCCAGCCACAGGGAGGGTATCGACTACTGCCAACGCACATGTGCTGCTGAAATAAGGCGAGTCGAGATGTACTGGCACTAAGGGGGCGATGTACCGCGTCCTTGGAAACCCAACCAGGCCAACCTTTGGTCTCCCATCCACACTCACTCCTTCGGGTAACGAGCTTCTCACGATCAGGGACTGGGCTGCTCCACTATCTCTGAGCACTACAACTGATCTTCCAGTATGATCACTTGTTACATACCCGCTTGAAGTGTGAGGGGTGAACAAACTTGGTTCTTCCTGCGTCGTCGTCGACTGGCTTCCTGCTGGTGGTATTACACAGCTCATCATCATCACCTCCCTACGTGCGCTGTCACCTCTTCTGCCTCGGCACATAGCAGCTACATGCCCTTTCTGCCCACAGGTCCAGCACACCACATTCCTCCTCGGACTCCGGTGTTTAGGACTGTTAGGACTCGTCCTTCGAGGGCTACTTGGGGGCGTCTTCTTAGCGCTTCGTGGGACGGGGGTCTCTTCTTCGTCCTGAGTTTTGTCAAACCGGCGTTAGTAATGCCTTGGGACGTACTTAGCAGAAGGCCGATGCGTCAGGATATACTCTTCAGCCATGGTGGCTGCCGCACTCAAGGTCTCTACCTGCTGTTCCTCTAAGTACGTCTTCAGGTCTCCAGACAAACAATCCTTGAAGTCCTCTAGCAGTATAAGCTGCTCGAGGTCTTCTTTGGTCTCCACCTTCCGAGAGGCACACCATTCCTGAAAAAGTCGCTCCTTGATAGTGGCGAATTCGGTGAAAGTGTGTTCTGAGGTCTTCTTCAGGTTCCTGAACTTCTGCCTGTAGGCCTCAGGTACCAATTGGTACGCCATGAGAACGACCTTCTTCACCTTGTCATAATCGCCGGAGTCGTCAAGGGATAACGTGGAGTATGCGATTTGGGCCTTCCCAGTCAAGACTGACTGTATCATGATGGCCCAATTCTCCCTTGGCCACTCCAAAGAGGCAGCGACTTTCTCGAAGGCTGCAAAGAACTTTGACACTTCCTTCTCATGGAATTTGGGGACCATTTTGATGTTTCTTACCGGATCGAAACTACTGGTTTCCGTTGTTGGCCTCCGACCACCGCCTAGTCGCAATACTTCTAGTTCATGTTGTCTCTGTCCTTCGTTTTCTTCTCTCTCTCTCGCTGTTCTCTCTCTCGTCTCTCTTCTCTTTCTCGCTCTTCCCTTTCTCGTTTCTCTTCTCTTTCTCGCTCTTCTCTTCTTTCTTCTCTTTCTCTCTCTTCTCTCTCTCGTTTCTCTTCTCTTTCTAATTCTAAACGCCTTATCTCTAATTCCTTTCCTAATCTCTCTCTTTCCATTTCTAATTTCTTGTCTTCTCTCTTTCTCGCTTCCTCTTCTCTCTCTTTAGCGATTTCTAGCTTTTTCCATTCTATTTCACGATGGATCTCTAGTTCACGCATCTTCACAGTGAGCACACTTATATTTAGTTCACTCTCATCACTTTCGATATCACTGCTCTTGCCTTCCTGTTCAGTGGAAGCTATTTCCTCACCTTCCTTTATACTAGGAGTCTCGCCTTCCTGTTTCTCTGCCTTCAAATGCCGGTGAACCTTGGACAAGATCTCCACACGGGAATCACTGGCACGGATCTTGATCTACAGGTAGGCGCAAGTTCCGGTTTGCTCAGATATTTTAATCTGGCAAGACAGTCCTCTCCGTTCAGAAAAGCCTGAACCTCGTCCAGATCATTGATGGTAGCTTTTTCTGCCATTTTCACAGACGGAACACTTAACTAGCACTTAACACACAGCTTTCACGTTAGCACTTAACGCACCGAGTACTGTTCTACGCCAATATTGCACTTTATCGCACCTGGCGCCTTACTTGCCAATATTGCACGTAATTACTTCGGGCACCGCACTACCCAATATTGCACTGAATCACAGCGAACACTTCACTCTACAATATTGCACTGAATCACGACGAGCACCGCACTACACAATATTGCACTTAATCGCTTAATCACAGCGAGCACCACACTGCACAATATCGCACTTAGTCACTCGAGCACCGCACAGGACGTATAACGTCCCAATCGTCACACACAGGGGGAATTATTTACAGGGATTACGCCACTTCACCACCCCTGTCAAACATACTTAACAAGGGGACGGATCCCGCTGGGGATGCCAATTATGTTACGGCCCTCTCGGGACGCAACGGGGTTCTTACTCTGATGTTATTAGACGAAGTAGTATCCGGCCCCAAGCCAGTAGTGGCTTTCAAGGAATGAGATCCGTGACGCAAGAAACTATAAGGGGGAAGGGAAAGAAAGTTAAGAACTTAAGACTATAATTATTACCATCACCAAATAAATAATATATAAAAGAGTGCACAGGGGGAGGGATATTAACACTGTACAGGGGAAATACACAATCGTCTTCTCCTGAAGACTCTGGATCCAAATTCTCGGTGCTGAGTCCTAGGTGCTTTCGTAGTCTCTTGACGAATCCTTCGACCAAGCTGAGTCTACCCCAAACACAGGCCAGCCAAAACACAGGTCCACTGGGGGCACCGCCGTGGAGGCCGTCAACCACAAGTCCAGCAGGTCTGCTGGCAGGTTCTGGATCAGCCACGCTGGTCAGGCCACTCCACGAGCGATACTAGGGTAGCGCCCAAGTCAGGAGCCTCGTGTGATACCACAAATCACTCTCCTGTCCTCAATACCCCAGTGGATAATCGTCTCCAGCAGTTGGTCCCGGGTAAGACAATCCTTCTACTGCCACTCCACTGGCAGGGTAACACCACAGTGTTCTTCCGGGAGGCGACTCACAGCTGCTACAGCAAAGCACAAGGTATGGGGACGGCTGCCTTGGGTAGACTGACTCAACTTCCATCACAGCAGTCCCAGGTCGACTCTGTAAGCAGACACGTCATCAATAACTGGGACACACTAAAACACCTCACTTACGGGCTCAGGCACAAACGCCCGTCGTATCCACTCCATAGATGGCGCTGTTGTCTGAGCACCACCTCACCAGAGGTCAGCAGCGGCTGTGTTGAGCGCTGAACAGGACTGGAAACTGGCCCTTGTGGCCAGCACACCTTGTCCTCACCCGGTGTCGTCGTCCATTTCGTGGGAGTTTCGGGAGCTGACCCACAGATGGCGCGGTCGTCACTGCTCCGTGCTCGGACGCTGGATCCGGGTTCGTAACAACTGGACACTGGCCCCAACTGGTCACTGCCCGCCACTGGTCACTGGCCCCTCACTGGTCACTGGCCCCAACTGCTCACTGGCCCCGCTGGTCACTGGCCCCCACTGGTCACTGGGCCCCAACTGGTCACTGAGCCCTATTGGTCACTGCAGGCCCCCACTGGTCACTGTCACCCATCTGGTCACTTGCCCCAACTGGTCACTGGCCCCACTGGTCACTGGCCTCCACTGGTCACTGGCCCCAACTGCTCACTGGACCCGCTGGTCACTGGCCCCCACTGGTCACTGGGCCCCAACTGGTCACTGAGCCCTATTGGTCACTGCAGGCCCCCACTGGTCACTGTCACCCATCTGGTCACTTGCCCCAACTGGTCACTGGCCCCACTGGTCACTGGCCTCCACTGGTCACTGGCCCCACTGATCACTTGCCCCCACTGGTCACTGGCGTCCACTGGTCACTGGCCCCCCACTGGTCACAGGTACCACTGGTCACTGCCTCCCAATGGTCACTGGCCCCACTGGTCACTGGCCCAAACTGGTCACTGGCTCCCACTGGCCACTGGCACCCACTGGTCACTGGCCCCCACTGGTCACTGGCCCCCACTGGTCACTGGTCCCCACTGGTCACTGGTCCCCTCTGGTCACTGGCCCTCACTGGTATCTGGCCCCCCTCTGGTCACTGGCCCCCTCTGGTCATTGACCCCACTGGTGACTGGCCCCCCACTGGTCACTGGCCTCCACTGGTCACTGGTCCCCTCTGGTCACTGGCCCCCACTGGTCACTGGTCCCCTCTGGTCACTGGCCTCCTCTGGTCATTGACCCCACTGGTGACTGGCCCCTCACTGGTCATTGGGCCCCACTGGTCATTGGCTCCCTCTGGTCACTGGCCCCCACTGGTCACTGGCCCCCAATGGTCACTGGCCCCAATGGTCACTGGCCCCCACCGGTCACTGGCCCCCACTGGTCACTGGCCCCACTGGTCACTGGCCCCACTGGTCACTGGCCCCCACTGGTCACTTGCCCCCACTGGTCACTGGCCCCAACTGGTCACTGGTCTTTATTGGTCATTGGCCCCCCACTGGTCACTGGCCCCCAGTGGTCACTGGCCCCAACAGGGCACTAGCTCCTCACTGGTTACTGGGCCCCACTGGACACTGGGCCCACTGGTCACTGGGCCCCACTGGACACTGGGCCCACTGGTCACTGGCTCCCCAATGGTCACTGGCCCCTACTGGTCACTGGACCTCACTGGTCACTGGCCTCACGTGTCACTGGCCCCTACTGGTCACTGGCCCCCACTGGTCACTGGCCCCAACTGGACACTGGCACCCACTGGACACTGGCCCCAACTGGCCACTGCCCGCCACTGGTCACTGGCCCCCCACTGGTCACTGGTCCGCCACTGGTCACTGGTCCGCCACTGGTCACTAGGCTCCAACTGGTCACTGGCCTCACTGGTCACTAGCCCAAAACTGTTCAATGAGCCCTACTGGTCACTGACCCCACTGGTAACTGGTCCCCCACTGGTCACTGGCACCAACTGCTCACTCGCCCCGCTGGTCACTGGCCCCCCACTGGTCACTGGCCTCACTGGTCACTAGGCCAAAACCGTTCAATGAGCCCTACTGGTCATTGACCACACTGGTAACTGGTCCCCCACTGGTCGCTGGCCCCAACTGCTCACTCGCCCGGCTGGTCACTGGCCCCCACTGGTCACTTGCCCCAACTGGTCACTGGCCCCACTGGTCACTGGCCTCCACTGGTCACTGCCCCCACTAGTCACTGGCCCGAACTGGTCACTGGACCCCACTGATCACTGGCCCCCACTGGTCACAGGTACCACTGGTCACTGGCCCCCCAATGGTCACTGGCCCCACTGGTCACTGGCCCCCCACTGGTCACTGGCCCCACTGGTCACTGGCCCTCACTGGTCACTGGCCCCCACTGGCCACTGGCCCCCACTGGTCACTGGGCCCCACTGGTCACTGGCCCCCACTGGTCACTGGCCCCCACTGTTCACTGGTCACTGGCCCCCTCTGGTCACTGGCCCCTCACTGGTATCTGGCCCACCACTGGTCACTGGCCCCCCACTGGTCACTGGTCACTGGCCCCCTCTGGTCATTGACCCCACTGGTGACTGGCCCCCACTTGTCACTGGGCCACACTTGTTACTGGCCCTCACTGGTCATTGGGCCCCACTGGTCAATAGCTCCCTCTGGTTACTTGTCCCCACTGGTCACTGGCCCCCAATGGTCATTGGCCCCCAATGGTCACTGGCCCCCACTGGTCACTGGCCCTTATGGGTCACTGGCTCCCACTGGTCACTGGCCCCCACTGGTCACTGGCCCCCACTCGTCACTGGCCCCCACTGGTCACTGCCCCCACTGGTCATGGCCCCACTGATCACTGGCCCCTCACTGGTCACTGGGCCCCAATTTTCTCTGGCCCTAACTGATCACTGGCCCCCACTGGTCACTGGGCCCCTCTGGTCACTGGCCCCACTGGTCACTGCCCCCCCCACTGGACAGTGGCCTCCACTCGTCACTGGCCACCACTGGTCACTGGCCCCCAATGGTCACTGGCCCCCAATGGTCACTGGCCCCCACTGGTCACTGGCCCTTATTGGTCACTGGCTCCCACTGGCCACTGGCCCCCACTGGTCAATGGCCCCCACTCGTCACTGGCCCCCACTGGTCACTGGCCCCCACTGGTCACTGGCCCCCACTGGTCACTGGCTCCCACTGGTCACTGGCCCCCACTGGTCACTGGCTCCCACTGGTCACTGGCCCCCACTGGTCACTGGCCCCCACTCGTCACTGGCCCCCACTGGTCACTGGCTCCCACTGGTCACAGGCCCCCACTGGTCACTGGCCCCCACTCGTCACTGGCCACCACTGGTCACTGGCCCCCACTGGTCACTGGCCCCCACTGGTCACTGCCCCCCAACTGGTCACTGGCCTCCACTGGTCACTGGCCCCCACTGGTCACTGGCCCCCACTCGTTACTGGCCCCCAATGGTCACTGGCCCCCACTGGTCACTGGCCATTATGGGTCACTGGCTCCCACTGGTCACTGGCCCCCACTGGTCACTGGCCCCCACTGGTCACTGGCCCCCACTCGTCACTGGCCCCCACTGGTCACTGGCCATTATGGGTCACTGGCTCCCACTGGTCACTGGCCCCCACTTGTCACTGGCCCCCACTCGTCACTGGCCCCCACTGGTCACTGGCCCCCAATGGTCACTGGCCCCCAATGGTCACTGGCCCCCACTGGTCACTGGCCCTTATGGGTCACTGGCTCCCACTGGTCTCTGGCCCCCACTGGTCACTGGCCCCCACTGGTCACTGGCTCCCACTGGTCACTGGCCCCCACTCGTCACTGGCCCCCACTGGTCACTGCCCCCACTGGTCATGGCCCCACTGATCACTGGCCCCCACTGGTCACTGGGCCCCCACTGGTCACTGGCCCCACTGGTCACTGCCCCCCAACTGGTCACTGGCCTCCACTGGTCACTGGCCTCCACTCGTCACTGGCCCCCACTGGTCACTGGCCCCACTGGTCATGGCCCCACTGATCACTGGCCCCTCAATAGTCACTGGGCCCCACTGGTCACTGGCCCTAACTGATCACTTGTCCCCACTGGTCACTGGGCCCCACTGGTCACTTGCCCCCCTGGTCACTGGCCCCCAACTGTTCACTGGCCCCACTAGTTACAGGTCCCACTGGTCACTGGCCCCACTGGTCATTGGCCCCCCCTAGTCACTGGCCCCAACTGTTCACTGGCCCTACTGGTTACAGGTCCCACTGGTTACTGGCCCCCACTGGTCACTGGCCCTACTGGTTACAGACTCCACTGGTCACTGGCCCCCACTGGTCACTGGCCCCAACTGGTCACTGGCGTCACTGGTCACTAGCCTCCACTGGTCATTGGTCCCGACTGGTCCTTTGCCCCAACTGGTCACTGGCCCCCAGTGGTCACTGCTCTTCCTCTGGTCACTGGGGTCCACTGTTCACAGGCCCCACTCGCCACTGGCCCCCACTGGTCACTGGCCCCCACTTGTCACTGGACCCCCACTATTCACTGGGCCCCAAGGGTCACTGGCCCCTCTGGTCACTGGGCCCCACTGGTCACTGGGCCCCAACTGGTCACTGAGCCCTATTGGTCACTGCAGGCCCCCACTCGTCACTGTCCCCCATCTGGTCTCTTGCCCCAACTGGTCACTGGCCCCCCAATGGTCACTGACCCCCACTGGTCACTGCCCCCCAAGCTAGTCACTGGCCCGAACTGGTCACTGGCCCCATTGATCACTGGCCCCCACTGGTCACTGGCCCCCACTGGTCACAGGTACTACTGGTCACTGGCCCCCCAATGGTCACTGGCCCCACAGGTCACTGTCCCCCCACTGGTCACTGGTCCCATCTTGTCACTGGCCCCCACTGGTCACTGGCCCCTACTGGCCACTGGCCGCCACTAGGTCACTGGACCCCACTGGTCACTGTCCCCCACTGGTCACTGGCCCCCACTGGTAACTGCCCCCCAACTATTCACTGGCCCGAAATGGTCACTGGCCCCATTGATCACTGGCCCCCACTGGTCACTGGCCCCCCACTGGTCACAGGTACCACTGGTCACTGGCCCCCCAATGGTCACTGGCCCCACTGGTCACTGGCCCCCCACTGGTCACTGGCCCCACTGGTCACTGGCCCCCACTGGTCACTGGCCCCCACTGGCCACTGGCCGCCACTGGTCACTGGACCCCACTGGTCACTGTCCCCCACTGGTCACTGGCTCCCACTGGTCACTGGTCTCCTCTGGTATCTGGCCCCCCACTGGCCCCTTCTGGTCATTGACCCCACTGGTGACTGGCCCCCCACTTGTCACTGGGCCACACTTGTTACTGGCCCTCACTGGTCATTGGGCCCCACTGGTCAATGGCTCCCTCTGGTTACTGGCCCCCACTGGTCACTGGCCCCCAATGGTCACTGGCCCCCACTGGTCACTTGCCCTTATGGGTCACTGGCTCCCACTGGTCACTGGCCCCCACTGGTCACTGGCCTCCACTCGTCACTGGCCCCCACTGTTCACTGGCCCCACTGGTCATGGCCCCACTGATCACTGGCCCTCTCACTGGTCACTGGGCCCCACTGGTCACTGGCCCCAACTGATCACTGGCCCTCACTGGTCACTGGGCCCCACTGGTCACTGGCCCCACTGGTCACTGCCCCCCAACTGGTCTCTGGCCCCCCACTGGTCACTGGCCCCCACTGGTCACTGGCCCCACTGGTCATGGCCCCACTGATCACTGGCCCCCCACTGGTCACTGGCCCCCACTGGTCACTGGCCCCACTGGTCATGGCCCCACTGATCACTGGCCCGTCACTGGTCACTGGGGCCCCACTGGTCACTGGCCCCACTGGTCACTGCCCCCAACTGGTCACTGGCCCCCACTGGTCACTGGCTGTTACGAACCCAAGTAAACCGTCGGAACACGGAGCAGTGACGTCAACGCTATCTGTGCGTCTGCTCCGGAAAACCCTCACAACATGGACAACGCCATCTAGAGATGACGGGAATATACCGGCAATAGGCGCTGGATTCCTGTCCTAGTCGGCTTGTGAGGTAGCCGGTGCTGACCTCTGGTGAGGTGACGCTTAGACAATCAGCGCCATCTATGGAGCAAAAAGGTGTACGTTTGTGGCTAAGCCACTAAGTGATGTTTCCTAGTGGTCCCATGTAGTATCCCAGAGTACTGATGATGTGTCTGAATTCAGAGTCAACGTGGGCCTGCTGTGATGTACGAAAAGTCAGTCTACCTAAGGCAGCCAAGGTCTCTATGCCAGTCTGCTTTACAGAAGCAGTGAGCCGCAGCATGACGAGAACTGTAGTGTTCAACTGTCTGCCTGTGGAGTTTCAGTGACGGGATTCTCTTTACCCGGGGCTGGCTGGTGGAAGAGACAACCGACCATGGTGCCGAAAGAGGAGAGTTACCAGCGAGTTACACGAAGCTCCTGCCTAGGGCTCGCAATCCTAGTATTCGCTCACGAAGTGGCCTAACAGCGTGAGGCTGATTGGTACCTGCCAGCACCAGGCTGGACTGTGGTTGTGGACCTTCACGAGGAGGCACTTAGTGGGATTGTGGCTTGGCTGGCCCGTGGCAGGGGTAGACTCATTGTTTCCCGGTACTTGCTGAGAGTAGTACCACGGATGGGGAAACACGGTACAAGACTGCACGGATTGAGCTTCACAGAGTGTTGAGTGTCTTTTGAGAGAGATGATGATGTACATAGTGTAGTAATATTTTTGTTTAAGAGTTTTATATATGTATAGTGATGGGACAAAAAATTATATATGGATAAAGTGACAAACTGGTGTATTTAATGTACCTCCCCCTTTTGTTTTACTTGCATTAGTGAGCTCACCCCTTGAAAGCCACTACTAACTTGGGGCCGGATACCATAACTTTCATACCACCAGAAACGAACCCGGTTGCGTCCTATTAGGGCCGTAACACTGGCCCCACTGATCACTGGGCCCCCAATTGGTCACTGGCCCCCCAATGGTCACTCGCCCCCCAATGGTCACTGGCCCCCCACTGGTCAGTGGCCCTCCTATGGTCAATGGCCCCTACTGGTCAGTGGCCCCCAACTGGTCAGTGGCCCCCAACTGGTCAGTGGCCCCCAACTGGTCAGTGGCCCCCAACTGGTCAGTGGCCCTTAACTGGTCAGTGGCCTCCAACTGGTCAGTGGCCCCCAACTGGTCACTAGTCCCCCCCACTGGTCACTAGCCCTCCAATGGTCCGTGGCCCCAACTGGTCACTGGCCCCCACTAGCCCACATGGGTCACAGGCCGCAACTGGTCACTGCCACCCAACTGGTCACTGGCCCCCAACTGGTCACTGGCCTCCCACTGGTCTCTGCCCCCCACTGGAGTAGTGAAATGTGCGACTACGACCGTGTGCACCATCTGCCCAGGTGGCTCTATGAGAGCCAGCTGAGCAGATGGTGCGCTCGGTCGTAGTCTCAAAGGGTTTGGGGGGGGAATTTTCCCGGAAGTTTGGCGTGTGTCGGACGCGTGTGAGCGTCCGGTTTTAGGTTACACGGTCAGGAAAGATGGGGGGGGGTCATGTTGTTGGGGGTAGGAGAGTATGTGGGGTTTGGGTATGTGCTAGAGTAAGGAATGTGAGAATATGAGGATAATGGTAAATGAATATGTATGTGTGTTTGCCGTAGACTTAATCCTGTGTGTAGATAATAGTTTTGATTAAAAGATGATAGTAAGTAAAGCTATGTAGAGGCTGTATGTAGGTGTGAGGGGTCCCAACATAGGCGGATATGTTGTTTGGGGGTGGGGAGGGGTGAGGGGAGCTTCCCCTCGGCGTGGGTGTGTTTAGGACCATTTGTGGTTTTGACGGGCATTATTTTTCTTCGAGAGAGCAGAGTCCATGAGGAGATGATAGCTGCAGCAGGAGGGATGTGGTCCATTAACTTTAATCGCTTTTCAAAGTTTTCAGAGAGGACTGGGAGATGTTCACCCCAGCAGGGCTCTCCCACCACTGCGGATTCGTTAAGGAAAGGCTGTTGTTACTACTGCCGGCAGGTCCACACCTGTCATCGTCAATCAACCATACAATCAACCATTGTTCTGTGCAAAGCCTTTAGTATTATTTCTGTTAATATGTGTAAGCTGTATCGTATTGTGACCAACATGGCAACAGCATCGTCATTCTTTGCCCAAATAGCATTTTTGTTCTTTTAAGAGCAATAAACGAGGGAAAAGTAAACACATTATATATAAATTTATTTCTTTTATTAAACACTTAAGCGATTTACAACGATAATAATAATAATAATAATAAGACTTCTTCTGGGTGGTTTAGCTAGCAGACAGATGGGGAAAGGCTTTCATTCAGTCCATCGAACCTTCCCGGCATGCTAGTCAACCAGTCAATCTGTAGAAAGGGTTTAGGTAGTAGACAGACAGATTGGGAGTCATTCATCCACTCCATCAAACCTTCCCAGCACGCTAGTCAGCCAGCCAATCTGTAGAAAGGGAAAATGGTTATAAATTTTTGTTGTCAATGTTGTAAACATAAATACAGACATTATTATGTTCATCATTCAATCCTAACATAAAGTATTACTCACCGCACTATCATCCTAGCCAACTTCGTCACAAAGTTCCACACTCGGCATCAGTACCGTTTAAGCAGAATGTTTGCTTACACACAGGCATTTTCATCTATGCATAACTGAATTTCAACACTTTTTCATCATTCTTGCGAAATTGACCATATTTAAATGCTTCATCAAAGTGAAGCAGGGCCGCCTCTAAGCCTAGTCTGGAAAAATGATACGCAAAATAAACGGCGTAATTCCCACAGAAGTAACTATTCAAGGATTGAATCCTTTTCTTCATAATATATAGGGTATAGTCGTGGAAGTAGGACATAAACTCTTCGATATATCTTGAATAAGATCCTATTGCAGGATTGGCGTAGCTGTCTAGTATAACTATCTCGCTTCTACCTTCATCCTTATTTACATAGAATGTTATCCAATGCCCCATTTTATTACGAGAACCAGACTCCAGAGTGTTGATTATGAACGCCACAGGTCTTTTTTATGTATTTTTGTCAGTATTTTCCTTACGTCATCAGCTAGGAAACATCCTAGATAGTTTACCTTATCACCTAAATTACTTCTGATAGCCTCATTTATTTCCAAACAATTCATATTAATATTTATCCTCGCGTATCTTAAATAACGCGACGATCGGCGTTAATGCTGATCACACCTGTTGTAGACCCATAAACTAGAATGACTTTATTTCTAGCCACACCGCGTTTAAATTCCAAAGCGATCCGCAGATTACCACTTTTTTCAATCGGGATGGTGTCATCTATATCCTCAGGTTGTAAATTAAAGGCCAGTATGGTTCCACCATATCTTGAGGTTATCTTGAGATGATTTTGGGGCTTTTTTTTTAGTGTCCCCGCAGCCCGGTCCTCGACCAGGCCTCTACCCCCAGGAAGCAGCCCGTGACAGCTGACTAACACCCAGGTACCTATTTTACTGCTAGGTAACAGGGGCATAGGGTGAAAGAAACTCTGCCCATTGTTTCTCGCCGGCGCCCGGGATCGACCCCGGGACCACAGGATCACAAGTCCAGCATGCTGTCCACTCGGCCGACCGGCTCCCTAACCATTCACATATTTATCATAAGACAATATATTGTCTTTATCGAAGCCTAAGGCTTGTAATGCTCTGTAATACAACTTGGCGCAGTTATGAAGGAAGTCGCACCCAATATTGACAATATTAGTGCTATTCTGCGATATTAATACTTTACTAAGCTCGCAGTTTTCCAAATAAAGCGGGTTGCGATTATATGCACCACACACTGCCTCCATATCAAGGATAATTGTATATAAATGTTCTGGTATAACAGTCCCCCTACGGTTGGTCCATTGTTATCGAGCGCTGACCTGTACCCAATATATATGTTTTGTATAAAGTTTTATTAAAAGTATACGTAATAGGAGAGTTGTTCTGCACCATGGCTTTATTGACGGCTACTAAACCTTCAGCGTACGGCAATACCCGATCCACCCATAGACGTGTAGACTTGATATTGTATTTAAAATTAGCGTGTTCATTATCGCTGAGTATAAGCCATTTATCAGGTTGAAGTTCGAGCCGCACCTTGATATCCACATTATCCAAACTGTATTCACTAACTGATGTGACATCCAACATTAGTTTAAAACACGTATTCACGCCACTCGTTTTCATATCAGTCATCCGTTGCTTCTCCCCAGCCGAGACGTTAGTGAAACAACCAGCTTCAATTTTACCAGGATCGACACGGTTAAAAAACTGTGACAGTTTATCATAGCGGTTAGCCTTACACCGAGAAATCGTAGATAATAACTTTACGAACGACCAGAATGAGAATAATGAGCTGGTTTCAACTATTGTTTCGTTTAAATACACAATAGCGGATTTGAATAGAGTTTGCGATAATCCATTCACCAACGAAACGTTTTTAGCATCTCCTAAAGGTGTTGTTCCAGCTTCTTCGGTTAGATCAATAGACAACTCTAATGCTATAGAGGATAAATCCACCAGTTGCCCATTCACCCCCTTGATGATGAATTCCAGATAGGTAGGCGTCTGTAAACTTATTATTGACCCCAGAATTCACATGTAATACATCCACCGTTTGTCTGCTTGCAATTGTTGATTCTACCAATCGAGGGGAAAATACTTCAGGAAAGGCTTCACTAACAGCAGCTGTATAGTGTTCTAATGGCACCTGGAGCCCAAGAGCGTTATATCCGGCCATGTTCGCGCTTTAGACAACACCAGCCGAGTGAGAAGAATTTATGACAGCACATCATTATATTTCGCTTTAGTAAAACGTTTGATGTTTACTAATTTTTTTGTTTGTTTATTCTTTTTCTGCACTCTCCCGCCTATCATTTACTTCCCCTCTCCTTTCAATGATTCAACTCCGCGTTTCTTAAGAGATTGTTTGAAAGTTTGTTTGTCATTATTAATGTCGTCTAGTACGTTCTGCCCCAAGCTAAGCGCAGCCGGAGCCAGTGTTCTCATGATAAAGGGCGCTGCTCGACGCGCTATTCCGCTTAAAAAGGAAAATATTCCTCCTCCACGCATATAACGTCTACTGCTGTTGAAAATCCGTATATCATCAGTCCCCCCACCTCTAGGAGGGGTTAACAGAATGTATAATTCCTCAACAGCGGGGGGAATAAAGTGGACACGCATTTCTCCGCTTGTTTCAGACGAATGAGGAGTGGCGGGAAAGCGTTGGTGTTATATACCTCCTGCAACGGGGTGTACATGCAAGACTGCTATGGTGCACCCACTTTCATCAAAATATATTGGGTTACCATCTTGATCCCTAATAGTGATGCTGACGCTGTCTATCATGTTGGTGTTAAGACGCACATATAGTTTTTTATTGTTGCTGTTATCACTTCCATTTAGGGAGATTACATCCAAAATATTTACAGACTGGTTTCCATATCTAGTAGAAGAGATTTTATCGCAATAAACACACAGAATATCAACTCCTCCTCTAGGCATTGGCGGGAATAGACATGTGTTAACTACACTCGAGGCATACTGACGTTTTGCGAATAAATCATATTCTATTTTTGGAACTAAGCCCAACACTTTCCCAAAAGCGGTTCCAAATGATAATGTAACTCTACTGATGATTTTATGCCCAGTTGGAGAGCTAATATTCTCCTCACTAATCACAGTAGTGAACTTGTTTCGATTGGAGGAAGAATCATATTTAATAAAATGCGTTCCATATTTAGCTGAAAATTGTTTTAATGACTTTCCTAAAAAACTCAGTTTAGCATTACTTGAAAATATGGCCTCTATTTCTGTATTAATCGTGGTATTAATTTCTTTTATAGTTCCGGCTAAAACATCAGATGATAATAAATGCTTTGAATGCATGTATTTCCCCTCGCCCACTTTCTCATACGTAACGCCTACACGTATATATGCCTCAGGATTATCACGCTTAATAACGTAATGGGAAGTGGGGAGGAGTAATTTTTGTAGACACATTTCATAATTCCTCCTGGGATCTAATTCTAGCTGGTTAAACAATCGAGTTTGGAACGATGCGGGGATGTTATTCGGGAATAAATGCGTATCTGATACGCTGGTGGCGTATATCACGTGAGTGTCCATCGCTCTGTCTCCTTAGACCGCTTTTTGCCGAGTAAAGCTAGCTACACATTACATACACATTTATATACACTCACCTGTTAATATACGATCCAGGAAGCATTCCTTTTACTGTGAGGATCAATCTTTGCAGTTGCCTTTCTCTTAACAGATGGAGCCTCATACACTTGATTGCTTGCCGTAGTATTACGGAATAAATCTCGTGATGTAGATGTTAGTGGGAAAAACAGTTGAGCAATAGGGAGTTTATCCGGTAAAAAAACAGATTTAAGCACAGTCATTTTATGTATAATGTCGTTAATTATATGTATGCCAGATACTGGAGCCAATACATTTCCATTCAGATCCCAACGAACGATTCCAGTAGCATTATAATGGTTTAGCAAGGATTTTCCATATTCATGATCTCGCACTTTCAACTTCAAATCTATTAAATGTTTTATGGAAGGGTTGGTATGCAACTGAGGAGGGGGCGGTTTGACAGTAAGATGTTGAGCAACAGCTTTCACAGTGGGGTAAGCGGGGCTGTGTGCAGCTTTCCGGTTGTCCACTATTTTACGTGGTACGAGATAAAAGCTTTCATTTTACTTTACTTACTGAACAACCGTGTAATTAAACTAGCTGCAATTGGCAAAATAATGAATAAAATACTGCCTCCTCGTATGCTGGTTAATATCTGTTTCTTAGTTGACACAGAAGGTTTCTTACAGGCTAGTGACCGAATAAGCAATTTATATTTTGTTCAACTTTTTAACGACCATGTCAGGCACACGCAATTTATTTTTTTAAAGTTATTAAAAATTTCTGATAAACAATTTATATGTGGTTTCTTCAATTTTTCAATCAACTGTTTTCTCAAGGAATATTGAAGTTTTGATAATAGTTTGATCAATTCCTTGTATTTATAAACTAAGGGCTTCTTCATTATAAATGTAATATCTCAGCAGCATCAATCCATTGATCGAATGATCGATCATAACCTGCGTACCTAACTTTATACTGGAGTTTGCCAGAGACTGCGTTGCCCCACTACCTTTTCAATATTGAAGGTTTGAGGCAAATGTGTGGGTGTTAATTCTTGTTTATAGAAGCCACCATCAATTTCTTCCCCATTCAGATCTTTTAGAAAGTATAAAGGGATGTGTTGTCTCCTATCAATACGTGTAACTGTAAATATCTCTCGGGTGTTCTGCTGCTTAAACCCTTTCTTAAACTTGGAAATGCGATCAGATAGAGTGATGCGTACTGTATCACCAACACTCAATCGAGGAATGACAGTTCTCTTTTATTTGCTCGGGCTTTTATACATTAAATCAAATTGTTTGGCGTGTTCGCTGGGCGAGGATAGAGCGTGCACCTCCATGGGTGTCTTCCCCTTCAATCCTCTGTGTGGGGTTAAATTATATGTTTTCACAATATCTGGTAGAGCTTGCATGTATTTTAAAGTGTTGTGCGCCGTCATAAACTTGTAAAGTTTGCCTTTTAAAGTACGTATGAACCGCTCAGCCATTGAAGCTTTAGTCTCCTGAGAAATTACACTATATAACTGTACTTTCCTTGCTGCCAGCATTTTTTTCATAGTGGCGTTATAAAATTCACCACCTCGATCAGAATTAATTTTGCGCACCCCCTGAGAATGAGGTGAATCTAGAATTAAAGCCAGAGCTTTACTGGTACTTTTCCCATTCTTGGCGCGTAAGGGTACTACTTGGGCGTACCTGGAGAAAATATCTACACATACGAGTAAATATTTCACTCCGACATTATGTTTGTCCAATAAACTCATCTCGGCCAAGTCTATAACTTGAAATAGTCGCGGTTTAGGGCTTAACACCCGACGCCGAGGGAATTTATGTGGTTGTAAATAATGCAACGTATAGGAGTCAGAGCTTTTCAGATAGTCCTTTACATCGGCTAGAGTTATACTAGAGTTAATTAATTTGGCGGCCTTATACAACCTCTGTATCCCTCCAAGCCCACCGCTAGATGATGGGTCATTATATACTCATTCCAATACATCTTTCTTGCTCACCATTGGTAAACTATCTCATAGGGCGGTTCGTGAACAATATTACCGCGTAATGTTATAGTAGAGGGAGTGTTCGAGCCCAGATCTACTAGCATATAGCCGTAGGGTTGGCTAATAACTTTCTTATATAACTCTACAAATTTCTTTGAATCCACTTTCCCAAATATTTATCGTCTGAGTGTTTCAATTTGTGACAGGTCTCGTGATTTAACCAATATGAAATGAGAAGCATTTAAACTAATATTCCTCGAATATTTACCAGGAAAAAATATGCTTTGAGTAATCAATATGACGGAAACCATGAAATGTCGGCCCCTAGTAAACATGTCTGACACGATTTTTGAATTCGCAGACTCTGTAAAAAGGTCATCATAGATTACTAAGATGCGAGTCATTATCCACTCACTCTTCCACAGGATCAATAATGGTTGAATGCTCGATCAGCTTCCCTTTAATTTGTTGATCTGATCGTAATTCAGAGTAACCTCCTCCGCATATAATTATTGAGGAGAACTTGTGCTGATACATCCTTACAAGTTTACTGCACAAGTAGGATTTTCCGCTGTTTGAATAACCAGCAATAATAACACGAGATGGTTCTCTGAAAATATCTAGATGTTCCTCATGGATTATATCATAGGAACTGTCCATGATTAATGCTTCGTTAAGACTGCTAAAAACTAAGGAACTGAGGTGGTATTTATACAAACATGGTCATTTACAGGTGTTTATTCACATATTTTTATGTACAGCAGCAACATTTTTTTAAACTAATCATAGTTCTTACAGTTCACAAACAATAATATTAAGCATCCTATTCATTTAGCATAAATAGTTCTAGTCATATGGATCATCTTTCTTAACACTAACTAAATTGTACAACATAAAATCTAGTGAGGGTTGAATAGTTTCTGAGCTGTAGCATCGCGTTTGCTCCAGGGGTGGAATATTGGGTAGAGTCTCTGTGGTTGCTTTACTTCCACTTCCTCCTCCTCCATAAACACTTCTTCCATCTTCTCCTCTCCCACTTCTACATCCATCCCCCTCCCCATCCGGCCTGTTGGCGTCATGAGGGGGCTTCGTGGGCGGCTGCCGGAGTGTGATGCTCCGTGGGACAGTCCTCTGTCCTTTTATGGCCTTGCACACCTGCTGCTGTCTTCTCTAATTGTGCCGGATCGCTTTTTCTTTTCATTATGTTTCGTTTTTCTCCCCCTCTTCTCCTATCTGCTTGTCATTTCCTGCCGACCTTTTGCTTTTTTTGGATTATTTCTTTGGACTTCTTCTGTTTTGACGCCCGGGTGCTTAAGGAGGCATACTCTTGCACCCGTAGAACTGTAGTACCCAACGTCTCGAGCGAGGGGAACCTTTTATTGTCAATCCCCCTTTCGTCACTGAACCCGATCTCGACGGACTGACGGTTCTTAAGGTGGCGTTAGTGGAGCGTATACTCACGACGCACCCCTAGGGGACCCCGGCATGATCGGCGATAGCTTCCTGTTAGGAGTCCTGCCTCAAATTGTGGCTCCATGGTGGGTATGGGGGCATATTCGTGGATGAATTTATCACTCTTCGTACCAATGTCGTTAAATGTTTCTGTTATACCCTCTCGGGCTCGTGGGGTGGGCGACCAAGCCCTCGAGTCGGCCTCTTTTAGAAGACCGAGCTCTGTACCCTCCGCTGCGTTGGGCCCTGACCTTGCTCCTCCTTTGACCATCCTGACTTCTTCCCCCAGCTCCCCTCCCTCCTCTGTGGTTGGGTCGAGCCTCCAGCCCCCAGTGGTGACCACTTCGTCCCCTGGTGCGGCTAAGTCTCTCGTTGTGACTACTGCGCCTTTTGACCCCTCTCTCTCTCTGGGGGTTCTCAACGCCGTTCGCGCCCCGGCTGCACTCGGTCGATACCTTCCAGCACTGACGCGTATCAGGATTTGTTTGGTCTCGCTTCATGGGCCAAATACTTTGATCTCCTCCCTCTTGATTCTGCGCCTCCTGACGATTTCTCCCTTCATCGGCATCTTGTTGATTCCGTGGATGCGTCTGTTACCTTCAACCCCACTCGTCTCGGTACACGTGTCGTTGCTGCTTCTTCTCAGGATGCAGCTTCCCGCTTGCCTGCCTTATCTTGCCTTGGCGAGATCCCTGTTCGGGTCTCCAAGAACGTTCAGATGAATTCCAGTGTTGGCACTATTCTCCTCCCGCCCCATGTTGCAACCGGTGTTCGGAATCTGCAGGATTGCCACGATGATATTCGGCATATCCTTGATGCCCAAGGCCATTCTGTCCTCCAGGTTGACTCGTTTACTCGTCCCCCACGTGGTCGTCGCCGTCAACCCCTTCGTGTTGTGAAGATCATCTTTGATGGTAGGACCATTCCATCCTCTGTCCTTCTTGCTGGTGCTAGGTGCTCTGTCCAGGAGTATATTCCTTCTCCTTGACTTTGTAACAAGTGCTGGAGGTTTGGGCATGGTGCCCTCCGCTGCTCTGCGACTGTCTCTCTCTGTCCTTTGTGTGGGGGTGAAGGTCACTCTAAGTCGGAATGCACTTCTCCCCAAGCTCGCTGCCTCAATTGCGGTGTGGCCCATCCTACATTCTCCCGTGCATGTATCCATTACAAGCTTGAGGCAGCCGTCTTCACCTTGAAGCACCGGGAGCGTTTATCTTTTCCTGAGGCGAGGCGCCAGGTTCGCCGGCTCCCGCCTTATACTAACATCTCTTATGCTCGCGTGTTGCACTCTTCCTCTCATCCTCCCCTCCTTCCTCAGACTCACAACCGTTTTCAGGCCTTGGACCCTGATACGCCCACTGCCCCTTCCTCTGTTCCTTTGCATGCTGTCCCGAGGGGTCCCCCTCCTGGTCCTCTGTCTGGGGTTCCCCTTCTTTCTACCCGGTCTGTCATGTCTCCTGTGTCTTCTTCCTCGTCTCCCTCCGATCCTCCTTCCCATCCTCTTCCTCCATCTATCGGCTCTCCCCGCCGCCTGTCGGTGTAGGCGGATGTCCATCGCTCTCCTAACGGCCGTCGTGTGTGCTCTCGTTCAGCTTCTGTTGAGACACTGGAATCCGTTGCCCGGTAAGTAGTTGCTGGGATACCGGTCCCTTTAAGTCAGAAGCGTAAGCCTGGCTCCTCTCCTTCCTCCTCCCCGGTGGGTAAGAAGGCTTCGCTTTCTTCCTCAGCCCCTACTTCTGGCTCTGTTGCTCCTTCCCCTCCCATTTCAGTGATTGCGCCCCCTGTTCCTGCTATGGAGGTTTCTTTGGCCCCTGCTTCCCTTTCGGTTGCTGCTCTTGCTGAGGTGCGCTCCCCTCTTTCTAGTCCCCCTCTTCCTGCTGCTGTCCTTGACTGCTCCTCTCCGTTGTCTCCTCCTCTTCCTCCTCCTCCTCCGGACCCTGCCCACCCACCTCTGGTCTGTTCTCCCGCTTCCTTCCCTCCATCTTTGCTCAGTTTACCCATGCCCCCTAACCCTGACTTTGCTGACCCTGATCCAGACCCTGATATTCTTCAACGTGCTGTGTTGCTCTTTCGCATTTGTTTCTTCCTTGTTCTCTGTTGTTGTCCTTTCTCTTCTCGTCGATGTCTATTCTTCAATGGAACGTTCGAGGTTATTATGCCAATTTCCTCGAACTCCAACTTCTGATTTCACGGTTTTCGCCCCTTTGCGTCTGTCTCCAGGAGCCGATGATTGGTGTTCGTCCTGGTCGTTTTCGTGGCTATTCCTTTCTCTCCCCCCCCCCCCCAGCCATTGCTGGGGCTCCAAATTCTTCTGCTCTCTTGATTCGCGCTGATGTTCGCTTTGTTCCTTTACTTTTTCCTTTGCCTCTCCATTGTTCTGCTCCTCGTATCTTTGTGGGGAAATGGTACACAGTTTGTTCCATTTATCTCCCCCCTAGTGTCCCGCTTTCTCTTCCTGATCTGAAACACCTCCTTGACTCCTTGCCGGAGCTGTGCTCCTGCTGGGTGACTTCAATTGTCGTCATTCTCTTTGGGGTGACGTTTTGACGAATACCCGGGGTCGCCTTCTTGAGCCGTTTCTCCTCTCTTCTTCCCTGTCTCTTCTGAATTCTGGTGAGCTCACTCATTTGGACTCTCGGACTCGCACCCTTTCCTCTCTTGATCTTTCTCTCTGCTCTTCTTCTCTTTACTTAGATTTCACGTGGCAGGCTCTTGATGACCTCAATGGCATTGATCATTTCCCTATCCTTGTTTCCTTTTTCTCGTTTCGCCCTTCCCTCTCTTTCCCTAGGTGGCAGTTTTCTAAGGCAGACTGGAACCTATTTACCCTCAGTGCTGCTCTCTCTGACCTCTCCCTTCTGCCTCTCCCTCGTGCTCTCCTCCTTTTTCATGACACTGTCTTCAACACTGCCCTCCGCTCTATTCCTCGCTCTTCCTCTCGGGGTCCGCGGAAGTGCGTTCCCTGGTGGAATGCGGATTGTGCTCGGGCTGTCCGCTGTAAGCGTTCAGCCTGGAAGAGGCACCGCCGTCGGCAGACGGCCGATTCTTTTCTTTTCTTTCGGAAAGCGAGTGCGGTGGCCCGTAGGGCCATCCGTATGGCTAAACGTGAATGTTGGGCATCTTATGTCTCGACAATTATGTCCGAAACTCCTCTGCCCCAGATCTGGAAGCGTATCCGCAAGATAGCGGGTAAGTTCGTTCCCGATGTCTCACCGGTCCTTCACCTCCATGATACTCTTGCGGCGGACCCGTTGCAGGTCGCTTCCGAACTGGGTTCCCACTTTTCTTCTGTTAGCTCTGGTCTTCATCTTCCCCAATCTTTCCTTCTTCGTAAACCTGTCCTTGAGTCTCGTCCTTTAGATTTCTGCACCCGTCTTCAGCTTCCCTATAATGATCCCTTCTCTTTCTCTGAACTTCGTTCTGCCCTGGCCCTCTGCGGTTCTACGGCGGCGGGCTCCGATGGTATTCATTATGAGATGCTTCGCCATCTCCCTCAGTGCATGTCTCAGTATTTACTGTCTGTATAATCGGGTCTGGGAGTCGTCGTCAGTCCCTGAGGACTGGCTCGATGCCGTTGTCCTCCCTGTTCACAAACCGGGGTCGCTGGGTACTTCCACTAAGGACTTTCGCCCTATTGCCCTCACAAGTTGTGTCTGCAAACTCTTTGAACATATGGTTAACGTTCGTCTGATGTGGCTCCTGGAACACCATCACCTTTTCTCCCCTTCTCAATTTGGTTTCCGCAAGTGCCGCAGCACGACAGATGTCCTGGTGAACTTGGAGGTCTATATTCATACTGCTTTTGCTGCAAAGACCTCCGTTGTTGCCGTCCTTTTTGACCTGGAAAAGGCTTACGACACCAGTTGGCGATATCATATTCTATCTCAACTTCATTCTTTTGGCCTTCGTGGTCATCTCCCTCTCTTTCTCCGCAGCTTCCTCTCTCGTCGTTCCTTTCGGGTGCGCCTTGGTACCGCTCTCTCTGCCTCTTTTCAGCAATACGAAGGTGTGCCCCAGAGTAGTATTCTGAGCACTACTCTTTTTCTGGTTGCCCTCAATGGTCTTCTTTCCTCTCTTCCTTCAGGTGTCTTCTCCGCTCTTTATGTCGATGATCTTACCCTTTGCTGTCAGGGGTGATGATTTGCCTCTCCTTCAGCGCCGGCTTCAACTTCCAATTGATGCCGTGTCGTCTTGGGCCACCGATCATGGCTTCAAGTTCTCTACTTCTAAGACTTGTGCCATGACTTTTACGCGGAAACGGGTTGTTCTTCGTCCCTCTTTGTCACTTTATGGTCATCCCCTTGAGTACAAAGATTCCACGAAACTTTTGGGGTTATTCCTTGACACTCGTTTGTCTTGGTCTGCCCATATCTTTTACCTCCGTGTTGAGTGCTCTAAGGCCCTTACCCTCCTTCGGGTCTTGTCCCATACTTCTTGGGGGGCAGATAGGCGCACTCTCCTTGCTTTACATTCCTCTCTCGTCCTGTCTAAGCTCGATTATGGTTGCCCTGCTTACTCGTCTGCTTCTCCTTCTACTCTTCGCCGTCATGATGCTTTGCACATATTGGGTTGCGCCTCAGTTCTGGTGCCTTTCGTTCGACTCCCGACCTTAGCTTGTATGTTGACACTGGCTTCCTGTCTCTCCAGGACCGCCGTGATCGCTACTGTCTTCGCTATCTTGCGCGGTCCTTACAACATCCTTCCTCTTGCCTCTGTCGTGCTTTAACTTTTACCCCTCCTGCGGTTCCTGTTCCTCTTCACCACCTCCCACTTTCTCTCCGGTTATCTCGCCCATAGGATTCTCTT
This sequence comes from Procambarus clarkii, assembly GCF_040958095.1. Taxonomy (NCBI): domain Eukaryota; kingdom Metazoa; phylum Arthropoda; class Malacostraca; order Decapoda; family Cambaridae; genus Procambarus; species Procambarus clarkii. Next base: position 31,954,016 of record NC_091217.1, on the reverse strand, counting down.
TCCGTTCGTATTTCTAATGTTTCTCCTCGTGTTGTTCCTTCTTTGCCCCCATGGAGAGTCCCTCTTCCGCGGTTTTGTACTTCCTTGACCCGTATCACTAAAGCTTTTACCCCTCCTACGGTTCTAAAACGCCTTTTCCTTGAGCACTTTTCTTCTCACTCCTGCTCCGTTTCTGTCTTCACCGATGGGTCCAAGTCTGCGGACGGTGTTGGCTGTTGTTTTTCCTGATCGCACTTATATGTGTCGCTTACCTCCGGAGACTAGCATCTTTACAGCGGAGCTTTATGCTATTCTCTATGCTCTTCGTCTCCTGCTTTCTCGTTGTCAGTCTTCCTTTGTAGTTGTTGTTGACTCTCGTAGTGCCTTCATGGCTCTCGGGTCCTTTAATCTGGTTCATCCAGTAGTTGTCGAAATCCAGCATTGGCTGTTTCTTGTTCACAGTAAATTTAAGTCGGTTGAGTTTTGTTGGGTTCCCAGCCATAATGGTGTGTCTTTAAATGAGCGTGCGGATGCTGCCGCCAAGGAAGCTTTCCGCTCTTGTCCCATCTCTCGTAAAGGTATTCCATTTTCCGACTTTTACCCGGTTATCCATTCCTCCGTCCTTACCCGTTGGCAGGCTTCTTGGTCGTCTGTTACTGGTAACAAACTACGTACTCTTAAATGTTGTGTTTCCTCGTGGCCGTCCTCCTACCACCGTAACCGGCGATGGGAAACAGCTCTGGCGAGGTTGCGTTTTGGCCATATTCGCTTAACCCATGGTCACTTGATGGAGCGCCGCCCTGCTCCTTATTGTCCTAGTTGCATTGTCCCTCTTACAGTCGTGCATGTCCTTCTTGAATGTCCTGACTTCCATGACGAGCGTGTGTCTTGCTTTCCGACCGCCCCTCGCGGTCACTTGTCCCTCTATAGAATTCTTGGTGACTTGGATACTTTTGATATCGTTCGTCTTATGCGTTTTTGTTCTCGTATCGGCATCCTTGGTGATATTTAGCGCCCTCTGATTATTCTGCGCATTTGATGGTGCTACATAGCCTTCCCGGTTTGGTGCCTTCTTATGATAATTACTTACTTCTAGATCCATCTCATCATCATTGTTATTGGAAATATCAGGATGACCATACGCTAGGGACTGTGTGAGGCTTAAAATATAACGTTTATCGTCAAATGCCGACAAACCTCTGCAGGTACTGCAACATGTACAAATCTTTCCTTGCACGTTGCGTATAGATCTCGACACAAACCAAATTGAAGTGTTTGTTTCAAGAGTGTGCTGAAACGAGTCGTGTGAGAGTTTCTCTTGTAGATGGTATGGCACGCCCTTACACTTACAAGTGTGCTCCCCATCATGTGTGGTGAACGAATATGTTTTAGGTCTGAGAGCAATTAACTGGTTAATAATCTTAGAGCCTATTTCTGACTTGAGCAATCCTAGTTCACCTTCTCGCGCTTTAGAGTAGGATGGATGTGTGTCATTAAAATTACTAAAATCCATACAGTCGAAGAGAGGAGACTTATTCAACTCTTCAAACACATCCTGACAGTCAAGTTTAATGATGAAAGAGTCTGTGTCTGTATATAGCAGATTCGCTTTATCCCCATACGCGGGTTTGACAACATCATACCAGAACTCATAGAGTCGCCTCTTAGCAATTTGAAGTATATGATAACCCAGGTACGTAGGAGTGTTGACTAGGAGAGACTTCTGCTTGATAGTGCATATCACACGATCCTTACTTAACAAAAGACTCCGCTTGAAGAATGGGTTTCGAGCATGTTTCAGGAAATGTCTACGATCTGTGACCAAATATTGTTTGTTTCCATATTTAGATACATCTGTGAGACTCTTTCCATATAAAGAGTTTGATACAAGTTTGAAAGCTTTTTTTTTTATCGCGCATTTGGTGCTCGCACGTTCACGAACATTGGTTTCAATATAATCTTTTAGGTAGGTCTCCTGCTCGAATTCGTAGATGTCGTGAACTTTAGCTACTTCTAATCCAATGCGCATGAGGAACGTTAACAAGTCCAGACTAACCAGGTAGTCTTTCTGAGGAAGGGAGAAGCAATTAATTTAGTGTTGTTTTTAGGCAGACCGCGACTTTCTTCTGTAAGAATATTCTTACTGTAGGATGAAATGTGTTCCTCGGTAATGCAGGTATTGGAAAGAAAAAGGGGCAGTTCATCTGTATACCTAGCTACCTCTGGTCAGACCTGCAGTGTATCACACAACACCCAATATCCCTTGGACCCATCACATGGGATATTCTCCAAGCCTCGCTCTAGCAGCACGTCATGCTCATTGTGTGTCAGTTTCCGTATCCCACCACGAGGGAGCAGTTCAGTTTCATACACGCCCCGTAAAGACTATTAAAATCTAGGTAAATGATGTAGCTACTATCTTCCCCTAGATCTAAGCCTGTATGCTGGTTCTCCACATTCGTGTACTGTCTCGTCACACTCGTGAACCCACCTCGGAGATTCCGACGAAGTAAATCATATAACAATGGGTCTGACACAACATCAAGTTCAACTTTCGATTTAAGCAAGAATGCATCCCAAGCAAATGAGGGTAAAGAAATGTAGTGGGAAATGTCTAATTTGTAGAGAACAAGCATTGTATCTCGCCAGACTGTGAACACATCAGCTAGCAAACCTGTGTCCACTTTGAGGTAAAGGAGTAGATACTCGTCTATGTGGCGACATTTAGCCAAATCAAAAATTTCTAAGGCTTGTTTATAATCTTTTTCTGACAACTCTTCATCTTCTAGTGTATTGTAAAACTTATCGTGAGAGGGATGGTGTGGTTCATCTTGTTGGATATTTCCAACACCGAATACAACACTGTTGTATTCTCATTACTTATTACTAACTCTACTAATTATTGTAGTAAGTAAAATTAACAACACGTAGAATTCTCATGTACTAACAATTTCATCTGTGCAGTAGGCTAGAATTCCCATGTCACCCGACGCCAATATTGCATCAGATTTCCTTACAATAAACACATTATATCCAATGTATGTGAGAATTAAATTCAATTCTCTATTGAATTCAATTCTGTATGATAACTAATTGCAGATGAATTGACCTCCAACTAAAAGCCGAATAGAGCGTTGGAGTCATAGCGATTATCTCGTAATAAAAGTTAACGTTACCAGTGAATGCCATGGGGAGACATTAATTCCTCTCCCTTATATATTTACTATTCTTAAATTGGTAAATAATAATAATTTCCTCCTCTAAATAATAAACCCGTCCAGTCTTCAACGTTTCAAGCGTAAATGCGAGAAATATTAATGTTCGTGACATAATTTGTTTTATGAATGCGCGACGCGACGTGGGTTGAGGAGGACCAACTCAGTACACGTGGAGAGCCCCTCAGAGGCAGACCTGCGCATACCGTACTCACCAGGAGACGCCATTGCCCAGCCACTAGGGCAGACGTTATCCTTCCTCAGATGAAAGTCGCCACTGTGAGGCGTGAATAACCTTGCAGATAATATCTTCAGCTAGTGCTGGTGTCAGATAAGGAACCTTTTAACCTGGTTCTTGACGACACGTGACCAGCCAGTGAAGCGCGCCACTATCCATGATAGGCTTAGCCGGAGCCTGGGGACGCGAATTACGGCAATCTTAAAACTTATACAGTGCCCTTTCAGCTAAGTATATTCCCTTTATGTGATGCATCTGGTAAAGAGATTTGTAGTAGCTGGGTGATTGACCGTTATGACGCACGATAACATCTAATAACAGGTGATTAAATTTGTCACCTGTAACTCTCAATTTCTTGAATATAGAGATTCAGTAGTTAAATTAGTTGCTACTGTAAATATTTGTCTTGCAGCACGTGAGAAGAAACCTTCCTGACGTCTTCTCCCATGTTAATCCGTCCCATTTGTCAGCACACCGAGTCCAGAGAATTAGAGGAAACTCCATTGGCTTGTCTAAAGGAATCATCATTAAGCTAAGATTTTATATTCTTTCATGAATCTATTGCAATTTTTTATATGCAGAATTCCTCAGGATTAATGTGTGTTTACTGTAACTCTCATTACTATACTTATAATTTATGTTCCCATTTATGGTAATGATATCAGTTTCAATATAATTTTATAGGATTAGATTATTATTAATTGAATTAGTGAACAAACCACACTAATTCCTGGACGTACTTACCTCCAGTAATAACCCTCCAATGTAGGTGTTTGAGGGTTTGATTCATTTAATTATACAGCCCATTAATTATTTCTATGATCATATTCTCTAGTATTTTATCCATAGTTACTGGTTCATCTAGGAATTATCTAATGATCAGAAATTCTCAGTTTCCCTCTTTACTATAAAAGTGGGTGGTCCTTCGTAATTTAATTTACTACATTAATATTTAAATAATCAGATTCAAGCCCCAAATGTCCCACATTATGGTCCTTCGAACCAGATAGGCATTAAATTTATAATTAAATTATTAATCAATAATAACTAATCCTTGTGTGATAGAAGCTAGACTAACTATTTAATTAATTGTGTCAACTAACAGTGTAACACATCAGATAGTCTAGATCACACTAACATATTGCTACTTTCACCTCATGTATAAGGTAGCTTCAGTGGGTCATAACCAATTACCCACAACATTTAGACCTACACTTCATACTGAAGTAGAATCTTTAGGTCACCAAGAGCAACAGCTCATAACCTTATATTAATCACTAACACCAATTAAGTATTAACCATTTAGGCTATACCAATGTTTCAATATGTGGCTGTCAGCAGACTGTCCATTATAGCCTGAATCCATGTTATAGTTACTGATTCACTCAAGTCAGTGGATCATTAACATTTAGGGATCCAGTATACTAATATAAATTACTGATCTCATACTAGTTAATCATTACTAACCCTGATAATATTTTATTCCACCATTAGGAGTACATTCAGGAGTTAGATAATATTTACGGCAGTAGAATACTTGCCAAACACAATTAATTCTTTTGTGTTCATTTAATTTCTTATACACATAATTACACAAGTGTATATTATATAAAATACAAAAAAACCAAAAACACAGCACAATTATTTGCACATTACTGCACCATAATATAATCTTTGCCAACCTTCAGTAGGTAGCAATTTAGGCTGTGATTGTGTTGAATCTGGCACAAGCACAGACTAAATATAGTTGTAGTTTCTCAAGTAGAAATTCTCACGACTAGGCTTGAGCTAGTTAGTGATATATATTATTCCTTTGTGCTGACCCTATCAAGGGTGGAATTAACCATTTATTGTGTAATTATTTTATTGCATATTTCTATGTATGTTTTTGAGTGTTACTGTAAGTCAACTACCCATCCGAAGCTGATTTGGAAGAGCTAAGCTGAGGAACACCTGTAGTGAGACCAGGGTACCACTCAAATCTTAGTTGCTTATTATTAGGTAGGTAGCTAACCTCTAAATGAGGTAAATTACAACCAGCCTCAAGCCCTATCAGGCTGTCAATAATTATACCTGCTCTGCATCAAGGAGCAGACTATAGCTATACCATTAGCTACATAAGCCCTATCAGGCTCAATTTACCGCAAGAATGAATCCTTTAGAAAGGAATGCAAGATTCTTGACAGCTCTTCAACGTCCCTTAGGAAAACTGCTTATGAAATGTCATTTCTGTGTCGAAACTGACCCAGGTGACGTCTATAGACTAGCAAGTTACATAAGGAGCGCCATCCAAAAATATGATCATGTCAAGACTGTAATCGAGTCCGACAGGAATTTACTCCAAGTCGGTCATACTGTCTCAGACCACTTGCGTCTAACAGAATCTGATCTCGATAACTATGAACATTCCGTTCAAACCAGGTTAGACCGATATAAGGAGGTGCTTGCGAAACAAGATATTCCCGAGTGGGTAGATCAGATCATTAATAGACCTGTATCCAAGTTAACACTCAGTTCAGATGAAATACCTGAACTACCTCAAGACGAGGAGAATCCTCTAATCAATGCTGATCACTATACAGGATCAATAACTGAAGTTCAACCTTCATTTTCTAACCTTTCATCTAATACAGCTTCATGTGATGATTTGTTTACCGAGTCTGATCAAATTTCAGACCACTTTTCTCAATGTTTCCTGGATTCTATAAGTTCAATACATAAGGCTACTGAATTAACTAGCTTATCACTAGAACCCAGAGAAACAAGTGAAGCTGCAGATGAAACAAGTGAAGCTGCAATAATCAGTGAATCTGAACCAGAAAATGATAAAGCTAATGCTGCAGCAGCAGTCGAAGCTGTAATCAAAGCTGAGGCTAAACAAGAAGCCTTAAGCAACACAAGTAATGGTCACAATTGCTCACAACAGCCTTCTAAAGTAAGTGCTAACAATGAGAAGACTATTATAAACCTTATGCACCAATTGTTAAATTTATCTTCACCAGAACAATCAGCTGACTCTTTACAAGCCTTTAGTTTCCAGCTTGAGTCACTGATAAATTCTTTCAGTAAAGAGGTGGATCACCCAACTACTGAGTGGATGACTAAAATTATCATCCAGAGAAAATTGTCTGGTGACACACTTAATAAATTATATGTATACCAGAATGGTAATACCCTGTCAATGCAGGATATATGTACAGGTTTGCGCAATATGAGCAATCATACAGCAGACCAAGCAATTAATGCTAAATCTGAATGCACCAAAACTGTACCTACATCAGTTTCCTTACCAGAAACTCCTAAAGTGACACTGTCACTAGGTAACAAAGGTGCTAATAATCCATGTAACAACAATCAGTCAAATACTGATTCATCAGTGAGGCCTAAGAGTCCCACAGGTGCTCCTAAGAGACCTAATAGTCCAAAGAGCACTCCTAATAACTCCACAGGTGCTCCTAAGAGACCTAATAGTCCAAAGAGCACTCCCAAGAGCCTATAAATGGTTCCCCAGAGTAACCAAGTACTCCCAAGAGAGTAAATAACAAGCAAATGCAAGGAACAAAACCATCACAACCTGCAAATACTGTTTTACCTAAATCGGTAACCCCTAAACGATCTGTAGGATGGGAATGTGCTTGTTTTGCAATCAAAAACATTCTCTGCACAAATGTACTAATTACCCTAATAGAGACACAAGAGTCAGACGACTCAAACAGTTACACAGATGTACTAGGTGTCTCAAACCACATAATGTTAACAGCTGTGAAACCCCACTGAACACCTGCAATAGGTGTAGAAGGGGCAAGCATCATGCTGCACTGTGCAAATCAGTTAGGACTAATTATGTCAATCCTAGAATAGGACGTAGAGAATCTACACCAGTACAGTGCTGCAAGGTGCGAGATGTGTACAGCGTAACTTCCCAAGCATCTCAAGTGGATGCTGCTTTGCCTACTGCCCAACTTCAAGTGAAGAACAGAGGAGCCAAGATCACCATACGTGGACTATTTGATCAAGGTTCCCAGAGAACTTTCATTACTCAAAGAGCAGCAGAGGCACTTAATTTACAACCAATGGGACAGGTAAAATTAAACTTGTCAGGGTCCATGATAAATCGAGGAACCCATGAATACTCAGTAGTTCAACCGCTTGTACGACTAGGTAGTCATGCAAAGGCTGTCCAAGCCATTGTTGTAGATCAAATACCTTTAGACTTAAATATTAAGGGTCTGGGGTACACAGCCCACTTCCTGCAGGAACGTGAAATTAATTTGGCTGACAACAAGTTAACGTCTGACCGCCTTAACAATGTAGATGTACTAGTAGGTGTGGTGTTTGTGTGTTACTGAGGAAGTCTTGGTTGTAGGGTTGATGTAAAGTCATGACTTGGTTACTGACTTTAATACTTAATATGATTACATGACTAGTAGCTACCAAGCTTGGCGGGCGTCCTGTACGCTCTATTGTTTACCTTCTCTCTCTGGCGTCTCAGCCGCCGCACATAGAAAACGGATGGTACCATTTTCTGTGAACATGACATCCCTCCTTTTCTTTAAAAAGAATGAATACAGGATGTCTACCATGCTTGTAGCACAAAGCAAAGTTATTGACACAAAGTAAGTTATTACCATATCAAGAGATACTGCATACATTTAACATTAATTAAGCACACAAAGAATTTAAACAACTTAATCTTTTCCACAAAGGATTTCAATGTTAAAAATACATATGCAATGTTAAACAAACATGAAAGAAACTGTAATACAAAGTTACAAAATATTGAATGAGATATCTGCATTATTCAAACAATATTAAATTTAGTTTAGCATAATAAGTAAATACTTTTCATTACATAGGAACACAATTAATCATCAAATCGTGTAGGGCGTTTAACATGACGTTTAGGACGAGAGTCCTTAAATGCAATAACATCCCTTGATGAATTGTTTGTCGGGTTATAACTATTTTTTTCGTTTTTTTTTGCACGACTTTGCACTTCATCATTTTCTACACTAGTTGGAATCACTTTGAAATAAGCCATATTACGTGTTATACTATGATCTCTATTACTAGCTGTTACCATAGTTCCTTTTACACTAATCACTTTATATGGTTTTGTATCATACGGCTTATCTAACTTTCCCTCTTTTTTCTTTTTAACGAGAACAGTGTCACCAACCTTTATGAACTGTTCCTTTGCACGTTGATCATGAGCAATTTTCATTTTGCCCTTGGCTAGTGCATCCTTCTGAGCGAGACGTTTATCCGTTACCTCGGCTGGCATGACGGGTAGTGCGATTCTCATAGGACGTCCAAATAAAAGTTCACCAGGTGATTTGCCCAGTGTTCCATGCGGTGTTGCACGGTAGTTCCTGAGAAAAGCATACATAGCTTGTTTCCAGGATCGTCCTTCGGCATGAGCACAGCATACCGCTTTCATGAGAGGTTGCATGAATCTCTCAACTTCTCCATTTGCTTGAGGATGTAGTGGCATCACACGGCGGTGTTTGAATCCAATATGCTCAGCAAAGTTGACGAAGTCTTGTCCATTGAATGGCGGTCCATTGTCTGTCTTGACAACTTCGGGAATGCCAAAGTTTGAAAAGATTTTGTCGAGTTTCGGGATGACGGCCTTTGCAGATGTGGAATTGATGATTTCTACTTCTGGATAACGTGGGTGATCATCAATGACTACCATCAAGTACTCTCCAGTTGGTAGTGGTCCGCAGAAGTCCATCGATACTTCCGTCCATGGTGCAGCAGGTAGTGGTGAAGGTTGTAGAGGTGTTGGTCTTGAAGTATCCACTGCAGCTTGGCAAGGGACACAGGCATCATGCATATCCTTTGCTTGACGATCAATGCCAGGAAACCACACCTTTTCTCGTAGCAGCTGTTTCGTCCTAACAAGACCTTGGTGTCCTTGATGTGCAAGCTTCAGAGCACGTTGCTGGAGAACAGCTGGAATCACGATACGAGTACCTCGCAGCACAGTGTCGCGTTGTTGCGTAACACTTAATTCTGTCTGGAAGCGTTCAAGTGCTTTGAATGCATCTTGGTCAACTCCTGAGGGTGGGATGCGTGGAAACTTTTTCTTAGTCAATGCATCCACTGTTGCTTGCAGAGTTGGGTCCTCCAGGGTTGCAGTACGGATTTCATCAAGAGTGAGAGCCTTAGGGACTGCATCACAGGTTACAGAGTGTACATATTCCTCAGCAACTTGCTGATGCTTGGTGATGGTGAAACTGTTTGCAGGATGTCGACTGATGTAGTCAGCGGGATTGCCTGCACCCGGCTTGTATTTCACCGTAAAGTTGTATGGTTGCAGACGAAGAGCCCATCTCTCAATGCGAGCTGGTGGTTTGGACTTTGGATTATTGAAGATGGTCTCCAACGGTTTGTGGTCAGTGACCATCGTGGTGAAGGGCGCACCAAGCAGATACACATTGAAGTGTTCACAGCCCCATACAAGAGCAAGAGCTTCCTTCTCTGTCTGACTGTATCGTTGCTCAACATCTGTGAGAGAACGGCTGGCGTAGGCAATTACTACTCGGGAATCTGGTTGACCAGGTTTGTGTTGGGCTAACACAGCACCTAAACCAACAGGACTAGCATCCACCGTTAACTCAGTGTCCATTGATGGATCAAAGTATGCAGCAGTCGCATTCTCTACTAGTGCATCTTTCACAGCATCAAATGCATTTTGCTCGATATCGCTCCAGTACCATGATGCATTTTTCTTCAGGAGCTCACGTAGAGGCTTTGTAATGGTAGCAAAATCTGGAATGAAGCGAGAACAGTAGTTTGCCATTCCCAGAAAACTATGTACTTCAGTGAACGTTGAAGGAGGTGCAGCATTCTTGATATCAGCAACTTTCTTAGGATCTGGAGACAGACCTTTGTCACTAAGTACATGTCCAAAGAATTCAATTTTATGTTGATTGAACTCACACTTTGCTCGGCTTAACGTCAGATTCTTTTCTCGTAAGCGTTGCAATGTTGCACGAAGAGCTTTGTCGTGTTCAGCTTGGGTACGGCCATAAACAATGATGTCATCAGACATGTTGTCAGCATTAGGTATATCTTGCAATACCTGGCTGATGATGTGCTGGAATACCTCGGCAGCACTGTTGATACCAAAACTCAGGCGCTTGTACCTATACAGACCTCGATGTGTCGTAAACGTTGTGATGAATCGACTCTCCTCATCAAGTTCAAGCTGATGATAGCCCTTGTTTAAATCTAACTTGCTGAATACAGTTGCACCATTCAAGCGGTAGATCATATCATCTACAGTCGGTGTAGGATGGCGTTCACGCATTATTGCCTTGTTGGGAACACGCATGTCCACACAAATGCGTATCTCATCTGGATTCTTCGGCTTTGGTGGAGTGACAATTGGGCTTACCCATGGTGTTGGGCCTGTTACTGGTTCAATGATATCTAGTTCTATCAGCCTATCCAGTTCGGCATCGACTTTCTTGCGAGTATGGAATGGTTGTCGGCGATGTGGTTGGGCAACTGAAATTACATCTGGGTTGATATGCAGATGTACTTTGCTATCAGTATAACAACCTATGGATTTAAATAGATCAGAAAATTCAGCAACAATAGCATCCACATTGTTTGCAGATTCCACTGCTACAGCATTAGAAAGCTGAAGTAGCCCCAATTTGGTTGAAGTCTTGTAACTGAGTAAAGACTCCTTTGCATTCCTAACAACATGGAATGTAGTAATGAGCATTGCATTCTTTGACTTAATCTCTGCAGTGAAAGTTCCAATCACTGGCAAGGCTACCTTTGAAGCATAGGCAGTGGCTTTGCCATTATAGTTCTCAAGCTTTGGGAACTGTTTTTTAAATTTCTCATAGTGGCACTCAGCAATGGTATCAATGTTTGATCCAGTGTCAATGAGAACCTTGAGACAAATACCAGCAATGTATACACATGTCTCTGGGTTGTTTGGAAGATCATTCCATTCTGTGATTGCTTGTACTCCATAAGTATAATCACATTCACTGTCATCTGAGACTGGTTGTAATGAAATGTTGTCTTGTACATTATTAACATTCTGGATATGAGGTGCAATATTGTGTTTACCACCTCGACCCCTATGACCTGATCCTCGTACAGTGCTTTTATTCATTGACTGTGGTTTCTTTATTGCAGAACGACACATAGCACCAAAATGACCTAGTTTTCCACACTCATAGCACTTCTTACCTTGAGCAGGACAAACATTATCTTGGTGTGGGTAGTCTCCTCCACAATTGTAACATTTATTGTTGACACCCTCTGATGTGGGTCGTTGTGACTGCTTGAGCCTTGTTCCTTGACCCCAGTTGTGACGTGGTTCTCGGCTAAATTTACTGTTAGGTTTGCCATGATATCTTCTTTGATCACGGTGTCCTCCCTGAACCTTACGTACCTCATCACTGTTAGTAACAGTGGCAGAACCGTTATTGGCACTGCACTCCATGACACGAGCATCACGTGCAGCATCTTCCATTCGACGAGCCATATCCAGTATCTTGGTAAGAGAACTGTCATCATCAACAAGTTCTAGAGCTCTTCGACGAAGACGTGTAGATGTGCATGATTCAATTATTTGCTGTTTGATTTCTTTGTCAACATCAGCAAACTCACAATGGGCTGCTAAACCCTGCAGACGTGTGTGGTATTGATCCACAGTTTCATTAGAGAGTTGTTTTGCTCTCCTGAAATGCATAATTTCCATAGCAGTATTTTGCCTTGGTTTGAAATGCTCTGTTAGTTTGGCTTTGGCAGTGTCATAATCTTTGGCACCACCAGTGTCTTTCAGTGTGTCAAAGATGTCACAAACTCTATCACCTGCATAATGAAGTAGAAAGGCACGCTTTCTTTCAGCACTTTTGATGTCAGAAACTATCAACAAATTTTCAAACTTTTTAAGCCATTTGACCCACCTCTGTGACAGGTTTGTCTGGTCACAGTCAGGATCAAATGCAGGAAACTGAGGAATGCAGGAAACTGAGGTATAAATGTAACTTATCACTTAAATGTTCCTCAGAATATTAAACACTTACTGCACTGTATATGTTAGTCAAGAATTCACTGTAATTACTTTAATTTTGCAAAGCACACAAGCATTTTAATGCAAAAGTTCACAACAGTGCACAATATAGCAGCAACTGACTTCTTACCTAGCCCTTGTGTACATGTGTTGTTCCTACTCACAGCAGCACAGCAGTTGTCAGCAGTTGGCACAGCAGAAGTTGGCAGTTGGTACAGCAGTTGGTGCAGCAGTTGGTGCAGCAGTCAGTTCAGTGTGATGAATTTTGTAGCACGAAGCGTCGTTTCGTAACCAAAACATCAGGTTTTGTACACATCAAAGCGTCGTTTCGTACACAACGTCGGCAGATTCCTCAGTACACAGTTTCTTCAGCACAGCTTGGGTAGCACACAGCATTGGTTAGCACACAGCATTGGTTAGCACACAGCATCGTTTAGCACACAGCATCGTTTAGCACACAGCATTGGTTATGGTGCTCACAGCTTCTCTTCCTCCTCCAGGCAGCATGCTTCTCCCTTGTGTTTGAAACTGAACAAATACCTGCGTTCACAGTTCATCCTCGTCGCCAATGTGGTGTTTGTGTGTTACTGAGGAAGTCTTGGTTGTAGGGTTGATGTAAAGTCATGACTTGGTTACTGACTTTAATACTTAATATGATTACATGACTAGTAACTAACAAGCTTGGCGGGCGTCCTGTACGCTCTATTGTTTACCTTCTCTCTCTGGCGTCTCAGCCGCCGCACATAGAAAACGGATGGTACCATTTTCTGTGAACATGACAGTAGGAGCCGACTACTATTACCAGTTCATAACTGGACATGTTAAACGATTGGGAATGAAAATGCTCCAATCTGCAGGAGGCTATTTACTTACTGGTAAAGTTCTGAATGTGAACAAGCCTAAACCTGCCAACAATAATAAATTAGTCAGCAGTAAATCAATTCTCCAGCAGCAAGCTAAAAGGAGAAACACAGCTGAGTAATAAACTCAGATTGAATGTAGTGCAATTGATACTCGCCGAGATGTTTCATAGCTCTCAGTGAAAACCAATGGTCCGTACTCAAACAAGTACAAGTCACAGCGACCAAACCATTGAATTCACTGCAGACCTAGAATTATTCTCGACAAGTAGTAATTGACCACACTCAGTCATCCTAGTTAAATTGTAATGTTGGGCTAGAGAATCTAGTACCCCCTAGGTAATTAATAATGTTAGGCTAGAGAATCTAGCACTTAATGCCACTGGCATTTCCTGAATTTAGTAATTCTAGGAAGTCATCAAGCAACTTCAGTAATTACAAATTCACTAGGACCACTGGTCCACTATACTTGCGCTTAAAGGTTTGCCAAGAAAACCTTCTTAATACCATGTTTTCTGCACTAAGAGTTGGTGATAAATACTTGCATTAATGTGTTTGAGTTGTTTTTCTTTCGTTTCTGCTTATTTAGTGTAGGAGCGCAGCACGAACAAACTTGCAAACTTACTAGTACGTAAGCGAATTTACAGAGAACTAATATGTTTAATGCATTATCGTTAAACATCAGCACTGTTAATTAACATGCTTCCTGAGCTTAATATAGCTCACCCTGGAATTAACGTAATAATATGAGTGCTTGTTCCCCATGCGTACGAGCTTAATATTGCTCGCCATGATAATTGAATGATGCAAAACTCCACCTCGTTAATTCGAGTTCACTGAACTCACCCTGTTAGCACTGCTAACGAGCTCACTGTAGCTCACCCTGTCAACACTGTTGACGAGTTCACTGTAACTCACCCTGTTAGCACTGCTAACGAGCTCACTGTAGCTCACCCTGTCAACACTGTTGACGAGTTCACTGTGACTCACCCTGTTAGCACTGCTAACGAGCTCACTGTAGCTCACCCTGTCAACACTGTTGACGAGTTCACTGCAACTCACCCTGTTAGCACTGCTAACGAGCTCACTGTAGCTCACCCTGTCAACACTGTTGACGAGTTCACTGCAACTCACCCTGTTAGCACTGCTAACGAGCTCGCTGTAGCTCACCCTGTCAACACTGTTGACGAGTTCACTGTAACTCACCCTGTTAGCACTGCTAACGAGCTCACTGTAGCTCACCCTGTCATCACTGTTGACGAGTTCACTGAACTCACCCTGTTAGCACTGCTAACGAGCTCACTGTAGCTAACACTGTTGACGAGTTCACTGTAACTCACCCTGTTAGCACTGCTAACGAGCTCACTGTAGCTCACCCTGTCAACACTGTTGACGAGCTCACTGCAGCTCACCCTGTTAGCACTGCTAACGAGCTCACTGTAGCTCACCCTGTCAACACTGTTGATGAGTTCACTGTAACTCACCATGTTCACGAGTTCAATATACCTCGACCTGTTAATGAGCTCAATACTGCTCACAATCTTAATTCGAGTACTTTGCTCACAATTAGCTTAGTCCCTTACTTAGGTAGGTTAGAAATTCAAACCATTTATTTAGGTAGGTTTAGGGACTTTAGTTTGTGTCAACTGAGTACTAGCCTAATCTGTACTCACCATTAATTGCAGTTGACTATACATATAGAGACTGATTTAATAAACTCAAATTCATGTAAAGGTGATTTCGTACTAACCAGTTTACAGTGCCAAGCCCATGAACTGCCATTTAATTAGCTCATAAGTCAGAATGACTAGGCTACTAATCTCACTGTCGACTCAGAAATTTCCTTGATTTTAATGAATAAACTTTTCAGTTCTCTACTTTTCTATTATTTTAGCTAGTTAGCAAATTAGTTGTACCATCAGTCAGAATGACTACTGCACGACAGTGCACATTTAATTCAACTTCCTCATTTGAATTTGGGGTGATCATGATGCTGCGTGATGTTGTTGTCTAGTAACTCAATAGTTACAAGTCACAGCGACCCTAGACAGTGACCTTACTGTAGTGTCATAGTCTCCTTGATCTCAAATGACTAATAACACTTCACTGTATAATCATACAATAGTGTTATCAGTTCTTAGGAACTTATTCTGAGTTTACCTACGATTCAGCAGCTACGTAATACACCATTACATGTCACTGCGACCCTAGTTGTTGAGTTTATTGTGAGCTTTAGAGTGTTCCTGATTACCGATAACTTAATCATTTAATGTTTCAATATTTAATACCTGTTTCCACTAAGGGAAACTACAAGCCTATTATAGTTCTCAACTAAGAGCAATTCTATAAATATTGTGTAGGCTACAAGCAACATGTTTCATTTGACATGTAAATAACAAGACTCAAGTTCTTGTAAGTCCTTGATCAATCCGGGACGTTCGTTATGTGAGTACTAACATACTAACATATTAACATACTAATCTTAATATCACTTCGGGATAGGTCAGTACACCACAGTACACTACGACCCTAGAATCCTCCCCCCGGAGTTATGTTGGATATTTCCAACACCGAATACAACACTGTTGTATTCTCATTACTTATTACTAACTCTACTAATTATTGTAGTAAGTAAAATTAACAACACGTAGAATTCTCATGTACTAATAATTTCATCTGTACAGTAGGCTAGAATTCTCACGTCACTCGACGCCAGTATTGCGTCAGATTTCCTTACAATAAACACATTATATCCAATGTATGTGAGAATTAAATTCAATTCTCTATAACTAAGGCATTCTGTATGATAACTAATTGCAGATGAATTGACCTGCAACTAAAAGCCGAATAGAGCGTTGGAGTCATAGCAATTATCTTGTAATAAAAGTTAACGTTACCAGTGAATGCCATGGGGAGACATTAATTCCTCTCCCTTATATATTTACTATTCTTAAATTGGTAAATAATAATAATTTCCTCCTCTAAATAATAAACCCGTCCAGTCTTCAACGTTTCAAGCGTAAATGCGAGAAATATTATTGTTCGTGACATAATTTGTTTTATGAACGCGCGACGCGGCGTGGGTTGAGGAGGACCAACTCAGTACACGTGGAGAACCCATCAGAGGCAGACCTGCGCATACCGTACTCACCAGGAGACGCCATTGCCCAGCCACCAGGGCAGACGTTATCCTTCCTCAGATGAAAGTCGCCACTGTGAGGCGTGAATAACCTTGCAGATAATATCTTCAGCTAGTGCTGGTGTCAGATAAGGAACCTTTTAACCTGGTTCTTGACGACACGTGACCAGCCAGTGAAGCGCGCCACTATCCAGGATAGGCTTAGCCGGAGCCTGGGGACGCGAATTACGGCAATCTTAAAACTTATACAGTGCCCTTTCAGCTAAGTATATTCCCTTTATGTGATGCATCTGGTAAAGAGATTTGTAGTAGCTGGGTGATTGACCATTATGACGCACGATAACATCTAATAACAGGTGATTAAATTTGTCACCTGTAACTCTCAATTTCTTGAATATAGAGATTCAGTAGTTAAATTAGTTGCTACTGTAAATATTTGTCTTGCAGCACGTGAGAAGAAACCTTCCTGACGTCTTCTCCCATGTTAATCCGTCCCATTCGTCAGCCAACCGAGTCCAGAGAATTAGAGGAAACTCCATTGGCTTGTCTAAAGGAATCATCATTAAGCTAAGATTTTATATTCTTTCATGAATCTATTGCAATTTTTTATATGCAGAATTCCTCAGGATTAATGTGTGTTTACTGTAACTCTCATTACTATACTTATAATTTATGTTCCCATTTATGGTAATGATATCAGTTTCAATATAATTTTATAGGATTAGATTATTATTAATTGAATTAGTGAACGAACCACACTAATTCCTGGACGTACTTACCTCCAGTAATAACCCCCCAATGTAGGTGTTTGAGGGTTTGATTCATTTAATTATACAGCCCATTAATTATTTCTATGATCATATTCTCTAGTATTTTATCCATAGTTACTGGTTCATCTAGGAATTATCTAATGATCAGAAATTCTCAGTTTCCCTCTTTACTATAAAAGTGGGTGGTCCTTCGTAATTTAATTTACTACATTAATATTTAAATAATCAGATTCAAGCCCCAAATGTCCCACACATCTAACACAGACATAGAGGATAAATAATCATAGCAAAATGATTGTTTACCCGTGAGCAGTTTTGGGATGGCTGCTTTATTTATACCTTTTAACACAGCCAAAGTGAATGTGGTAGGTTTCCCACTATCAATATGATCCTTAGCTATTCTTCCTAGTGAGCCGTTGAGAAGGGCTAAACTATTCAAAAATCTTAAGTTGTTCACATCAACTTTCATAAATTTAAATCCATCCTTAGCTAATATATCTATTTCACTTCCTGGTCTATCTTTCATCTCGTTTAGGATTACTCCTAAATCATAGGAAGCGTTGTGTGAAAAAGTGTATAGGAACTTGTATGAATTTATACACTGCAAATTACATCTATCACAGTAAGCTGCTTGATAATTGTGGAATTTTACTGTGTGGTCGTGATGACGGACTTTGATTACATCTTCTCCGTTAAAAGGTTCATCACAGAGTTCACAGGCCGTTTTTGTCTCAAATATTGCCTGTTGTTGCTGGGACATGTGAAGTTCATAGTATACTAACCCCCTTCTTGATTCTAGCCCATGACGCTTCTAGCGTGGTTACAAAGTGATTGATTGCATCTTTACCCAAATAAGTGTCATTCTCAACAATATTCATCTGTCTGTTAATGATGATGTACGCATATGCCACTGCGTTGTGACGTGATTCTATCATTCCCTTAGGGTTCGAGCGATCTAACATGCACTCAAAGTCATAGAAGCACATGTGACTAGGACAATATCCCCGTCCATAGTTACGGAAAGTAATCTTCCTCTCTGGTGGGTAAAATTTGAGAGTCTGATGTACTTTACATGTATTTTCGTGACTATGCATGCGATCTGCTGGGAGTGATATCATACAAAAATGACAAAAGTTGTGATGACTTGGGATGCGATCTCCATGATCTCGCATATTGCACACATATTGGTTAAAATCTTTAATTAATACTAAGTGTTGAGCTTCCAACATCAGCAATGGTATGACATCTGTATATCTCCCTCTTCCCTTCCTAGCTAGTGTAATGTAGTGTCGTTGTCGTCTAGCATTTTCATCTCTTCCTAGTGAATAGATGAATATACTGACTTTATTAATTTTTTCTACCTTGTGAATATCCTCAAACGTCACTGCAGAATTGACATCTGCTGGCCAGTTAATGTGTCTGAGACACCAACTAGCATTCACAGATCGAGCGCGAATATTATCTAGGTGCATCCCCTTAACTAAACATTTATAAGCAGCAACACACTGCATAAGGCAAATATAGCCTCTCCCTCTGGATTGAAAACCAACTGCTTTCCACGCAAGCCTTCAGTTTAGTCTACATGCGAGCCTAATCTTATTGGATGTTCAATCTGACCACAGTTAATGTAAAACCCGGTGAGCCGCTCAACCAAGACATTGGAGCCCTCTCTCTCTTCCAGGTACTGGGATATTTTCCCTGTCAATTCGTCAGCCCAAAAATCAATAAGTGCCTCTACTTCCTATAGAGTTATTGTTCGCCCTTCGCCCCGTATGGGAAAGCCGTCGTTATTTATAGGATCCAATAGATTCTCCTCCTCCTCTCCGTCTTGTTGTACATTTAAATTCCGCACAATTAGAGTGATGTCTGGGTAAATTAGGAGTGATGGATGTTGTGGGGAGAAAAGGGATCGAATCTCATTAATGAAAAATTCACTGTATGTTCTCAGATAGAGTCCTGGGGATGTGTTAACATGTTCTGGTATGGAGAATGAAAGCCGAACATAACCGCCATTATAGTTATCAATTCGATCCAGCAGTTGAGGTTGAATTTCTAGTGCAGGTGGGGGAGAGGGAGGGAGCGCTGGTGGGGGTGATGGGAGAGGGCTAAGGGGGGGGGGGGTGATAGTCCCCCTCCGAGATGAATGGGAGACACTGCACGGTCAGCTATTATGCCAGACGGTGCTAACCAGTCAGAATTGACAGACGCTGACGAGTCAAGGTCAAGGTCTGCTGAGCTGTCGTCTGAGTCAAGGATATTCTCACGGACTGTGATGCTGTTGTTAACGGTAGTGTTCTCCTCACCACTGCTGCTGCTGATTGATTGGGGTATGGGGCTGGGGGAGGAACGGGGGGGTTGAGTGAGCCCGTGAACGACCCCTCCCCTCCCTGTGAGCTGAGCGGTGCGAGCCTGATATGGGTAATGTCCACTCTGCTGAGTTGGGTGTGTCACTCTCACTGTTGCTCTCAGCGCTGCTGGATACCAAATCTATGCACAGCGGTGTGGCATCTGTAAAAAAAAAGAAAAACATTATCTCTAGAAAGAATGAAAGCATATATATATATATATATATATATATATATATATATATATATATATATATATATATATATATATATATATATATATATATATATATATATATATATGTATATATATATATATATATATATATATATATATATATATATATATATATATATATTAGTATATTTTGGTAGCAGTCTTTCCTGTAGACATATATTATTAAATATGACCGAAAAAGTAAGATTAATAATTCTAACACGAATTTTCTCAATCTTTCGTACATTACGCTTCACTGTTGGAGGTAAATCAAAAATCACTTCTCCAAAATTCATTTT
The DNA here is from genome assembly GCF_040958095.1 of Procambarus clarkii. Classification (NCBI taxonomy): domain Eukaryota; kingdom Metazoa; phylum Arthropoda; class Malacostraca; order Decapoda; family Cambaridae; genus Procambarus; species Procambarus clarkii. Next base: position 31,933,905 of record NC_091217.1, on the reverse strand, counting down.
TATTTCTAGTCTGACGCGACACGGGCGCGTTTCGTAAAACTTATTACATTTTCAAAGACTTCACAAATACACAACTGATTAGAACTTACGTCTCTCTGATATTATATCTACATTTGAGTGAGGTGGGAAGGGTGATGTGGCATTAACACAAGACAGAACAGGAGGGGATATTAATAGGGTATTAAAAGTATCAACACAAGACAGAACAGAAACAATGGGTATTGAATAGAAGTGTTTGTAGAAAGCCTATTGGTCCATATTTCTTGATGCTTCTATATTGGAGCGGAGTCTTGAGGTGGGTAGAATATAGTTGTGCAATAATTGGCTGTTGATTGCTGGTGTTGACTTCTTGATGTGTAGTGCCTCGCAAACGTCAAGCCGCCTGCTATCGCTGTATCTATCAATGATTTCTGTGTTGTTTACTAGGATTTCTCTGGCGATGGTTTGGTTATGGGAAGAGATTATATGTTCCTTAATGGAGCCCTGTTGCTTATGCATCGTTAAACGCCTAGAAAGAGATGTTGTTGTCTTGCCTATATACTGGGTTTTTTGGAGCTTACAGTCCCCAAGTGGGCATTTGAAGGCATAGACGACGTTAGTCTCTTTTAAAGCGTTCTGTTTTGTGTCTGGAGAGTTTCTCATGAATAGGCTGGCCGTTTTTCTGGTTTTATAGTAAATCGTCAGTTGTATCCTCTGATTTTTGTCTGTAGGGATAACGTTTCTATTAACAATATCTTTCAGGACCCTTTCCTCCGTTTTATGAGCTGTGGAAAAGAAGTTCCTGTAAAATAGTCTAATAGGGGGTATAGGTGTTGTGTTAGTTGTCTCTTCAGAGGTTGCATGGCTTTTCACTTTCCTTCTTATGATGTCTTCGATGAAACCATTGGAGAAGCCGTTATTGACTAGGACCTGCCTTACCCTACAGAGTTCTTCGTCGACTTGCTTCCATTCTGAGCTGTGGCTGAGAGCACGGTCGACGTATGCGTTAACAACACTCCTCTTGTACCTGTCGGGGCAGTCGCTGTTGGCATTTAGGCACATTCCTATGTTTGTTTCCTTAGTGTAGACTGCAGTGTGGAAACCTCCGCCCTTTTCCATGACTGTTACATCTAGAAAAGGCAGCTTCCCATCCTTTTCCGTCTCGTAAGTGAAACGCAGCATGGAACTCTGCTCAAATGCCTCCTTCAGCTCCTGCAGATGTCTGACATCAGGTACCTGTGTAAAAATGTCGTCAACATACCTGCAGTATATGGCCGGTTTCAAGTTCATGTCGACTAAGACTTTTTGCTCGATGGTACCCATGTAGAAGTTTGCAAACAGGACACCTAGGGGAGAACCCATGGCGACCCCATCTACTTGCTTATACATGTGCCCATCCGGGCTCAAGAAGGGTGCCTCTTTAGTACAAGCTTGGAGTAGTTTCCTCAGAATACTTTCTGGCATGTCAAGAGGAGTACAGGCTGGATCACGATACACTCTGTCGGCTATCATTCCGATTGTCTCGTCCACAGGTACGTTGGTAAACAGCGATTCTACGTCCAACGAGGCTCTTATCCCTGTGGCCCGTGTGCCCCGCAGTAAGTCCACAAATTCCTTTGGAGACTTCAGGCTGAAGGCGCAAGGAACATAAGGAGTCAGCAGGCCGTTGAGTCGCTTCGCCAGTCTGTACGTGGGTGTGGGTATCTGGCTAATGATTGGCCGAAGTGGGTTTCCAGGCTTGTGCGTCTTGACATTTCCATACGCATATCCAGGTTTATATTCCCCAATGATCTTTGGCAGGTGGAGTCCGGATTTCTTGGCGTTCACAGTTTCGATCAGTTTGTTGACCTTTGCTTTTAATTCGGCTGTAGTGTCCTTCGTTACCCTTTGGAACTTAGTTTGGTCAGAGAGTATGATGTTCATTTTCGCCAGATATTCGTCTTTTTTAAGAATGACATATATTGGCGACTTGTCACCTCTCCTGACAACTATCTCCTTGTTCTCACTAAGGCTTTTAGCTGCCGCTTTAAGCTCGGGGGACAGTATGGTGCTTCTGTAGTTGCCTCGATTCTTTCCTCCTTCTGCAATAAGTTCTGCTTGTAAGGTATCTTTGGTAGTGACCTTCTTTTGTGTCTCGAGGTCGAATATGTCGTCCAACAGAATTTCCAACTCTACTTTCCGGGCCATTTCACTCGGTCTGGACATAACATGACAGTTTATGCCCAGATTTAGGAGAGTGACTTGGTCCTCAGTGAGGTTAATTCCTGCAAGGTTCAGGAAGCCATCTCTTGGTCGTGGAATTGCCATAGGTCCTCCATATAATGTTGTTAGTTTCTTGATAATCCTTGTTTCAGTGCTGAGGTGATGTTGGTCTGTGAGGATGTCGAGGTGTTGTTCAATGCGGGTACGGATACTATGGTCGATGTTGCTATTTCTCCACTCGTTTGTAGCATGAAGTAGTTGCGTTTTGTTGTCTTTGATTTCATTCTCTGCCTTGTATATCTGATCACGAATAAGATCCTGGCGATATTTTATCGTGAAGGCTTGATTCCTTGCTGCTGGGTCGTGCACTTTAATATTAGTATATTTTGGTAGCAGTCTTTCCTGTAGACATATATTATTAAATATGACCGAAAAAGTAAGATTAATAATTCTAACACGAATTTTCTCAATCTTTCGTACATTACGCTTCACTGTTGGAGGTAAATAAAAAATCACTTCTCCAAAATTCATTTTTATTTCTAGTCTGACGCGACACGGGCGCGTTTCGTAAAACTTATTACATTTTCAAAGACTTCACAAATACACAACTGATTAGAACTTACGTCTCTCTGATATTATATCTACATTTGAGTGAGGTGGGAAGGGTGATGTGGCATTAACACAAGACAGAACAGGAGGGGATATTAATAGGGTATTAAAAGTATCAACACAAGACAGAACAGAAACAATGGGTATTGAATAGAAGTGTTTGTAGAAAGCCTATTGGTCCATATTTCTTGATGCTTCTATATTGGAGCGGAGTCTTGAGGTGGGTAGAATATAGTTGTGCAATAATTGGCTGTTGATTGCTGGTGTTGACTTCTTGATGTGTAGTGCCTCGCAAACGTCAAGCCGCCTGCTATCGCTGTATCTATCGATGATTTCTGTGTTGTTTACTAGGATTTCTCTGGCGATGGTTTGGTTATGGGAAGAGATTATATGTTCCTTAATGGAGCCCTGTTGCTTATGCATCGTTAAACGCCTAGAAAGAGATGTTGTTGTCTTGCCTATATACTGGTTTTTTTGGAGCTTACAGTCCCCAAGTGGGCATTTGAAGGCATAGACGACGTTAGTCTCTTTTAAAGCGTTCTGTTTTGTGTCTTTTGCGTTGTGTTTTGTGTCAGGTACCAACGTACCTGTGGACGAGACAATCGGAATGATAGCCGACAGAGTGTATCGTGATCCAGCCTGTACTCCTCTTGACATGCCAGAAAGTATTCTGAGGAAACTACTCCAAGCTTGTACTAAAGAGGCACCCTTCTTGAGCCCGGATGGGCACATGTATAAGCAAGTAGATGGGGTCGCCATGGGTTCTCCCCTAGGTGTCCTGTTTGCAAACTTCTACATGGGTACCATCGAGCAAAAAGTCTTAGTCGACATGAACTTGAAACCGGCCATATACTGCAGGTATGTTGACGACATTTTTACACAGGTACCTGATGTCAGACATCTGCAGGAGCTGAAGGAGGCATTTGAGCAGAGTTCCGTGCTGCGTTTCACTTACGAGACGGAAAAGGATGGGAAGCTGCCTTTTCTAGATGTAACAGTCATGGAAAAGGGCGGAGGTTTCCACACTGCAGTCTACACTAAGGAAACAAACATAGGAATGTGCCTAAATGCCAACAGCGACTGCCCCGACAGGTACAAGAGGAGTGTTGTTAACGCATACGTCGACCGTGCTCTCAGCCACAGCTCAGAATGGAAGCAAGTCGACGAAGAACTCTGTAGGGTAAGGCAGGTCCTAGTCAATAACGGCTTCTCCAATGGTTTCATCGAAGACATCATAAGAAGGAAAGTGAAAAGCCATGCAACCTCTGAAGAGACAACTAACACAACACCTATACCCCCTATTAGACTATTTTACAGGAACTCCTTTTCCACAGCTCATAAAACGGAGGAAAGGGTCCTGAAAGATATTGTTAATAGAAACGTTATCCCTACAGACAAAAATCAGAGGATACAACTGACGATTTACTATAAAACCAGAAAAAGGGCCAGCCTACTCATGAGAAACTCTCCAGACACAAAACAGAACGCTTTAAAAGAGACTAACGTCGTCTATGCCTTCAAATGCCCAATTGGGGACTGTAAGCTCCAAAAAACCCAGTATATAGGCAAGACAACAACATCTCTTTCTAGGCGTTTAACGATGCATAAGCAACAGGGCTCCATTAAGGAACATATAATCTCTTCCCATAACCAAACCATCGCCAGAGAAATCCTAGTAAACAACACAGAAATCATCGATAGATACAGCGATAGCAGGCGGCTTGACGTTTGCGAGGCACTACACATCAAGAAGTCAACACCAGCAATCAACAGCCAATTATTGCACAACTATATTCTACCCACCTCAAGACTCCGCTCCAATATAGAAGCATCAAGAAATATGGACCAATAGGCTTTCTACAAACACTTCTATTCAATACCCATTGTTTCTCTTCTGTCTTGTGTTGATACTTTTAATACCCTATTAATATCCCCTCCTGTTCTGTCTTGTGTTAATGCCACATCACCCTTCCCACCTCACTCAAATGTAGATATAATATCAGAGAGACGTAAGTTCTAATCAGTTGTGTATTTGTGAAGTCTTTGAAAATGTAATAAGTTTTACGAAACGCGCCCGTGTCGCGTCAGACTAGAAATAAAAATGAATTTTGGAGAAGTGATTTTTGATTTACCTCCAACAGTGAAGCGTAATGTACGAAAGATTGAGAAAATTCGTGTTAGAATTATTAATCTTACTTTTTCGGTCATATTTAATAATATATATATATATATATATATATATATATATATATATATATATATATATATATATATATATATATATATATATATATATATATATATATATATATATATATATATATATATATATATATATATATATATATATATATATAAATATATATAAATATATATATATATATATATATATATATATATATATATATATATAAATATATATATATATATATATATATGTATATATATATATATATATATATATATATATATATATATATATATATATATATATATATATATATATATATATATATATATATATATATATATATATATATATATGTCGTACCTAGTAGCCAGAACTCACTTCTCAGCCTACTATGCAAGGCCCGATTTACCTAATAAGCCAAGTTTTCATGAATTAATGTTTTTTCGTCTACCTAACCTACCTAACCTAACCTAACCGCTGCCGCCCTTGTTGAAGGGGCGGTGGATGCTCGCGAGTGACATCTGCTCTCCTTAGCTGGGTGTGGGACGGATGGGATACAGACTGGACGACGTCTATCTGTTCCCTGCGTCGATTGAGGTAAAGATTATAACCTGAAATGGAACAAAATGATTATCGGCATGGGTGAATGTGGAAAATATGTTTATTATGCATGTGTGTTTGCTTGCAAGAGGATGTAATACAGGTAAGAGAAGTATATTTATATATGATTCCTACGTTTATGTGAAGTTTCATTCCGACGATGACCTCCTCGAGGGGCAGGTGAGCAGTAAGGACACTTCACTGTTTTGTAAACTGAAATTGAAAAAGAACATATTTAATTGTGTGGAATGTTTTAGCCCGAATGAGTAAATATTCTCACACTATAAGAGAGAGATAATAGTTTACACACGCGATATTTCACCTGTGGATGCCATAAAATGAACTGTGGAATATTAAATAAGAATAACACTCAAGGTTATCGGGTCAAGGGCCCCCACTGTTCACTGGCCCCAACATGTCACTAGCCCCAACATGTCACTAGCCCCAACATGTCACTAGCCCCAACATGTCACTAGCCCCAACTTGTCACTGGGCCCCACTGGTCACTGGGCCCCACTGGTCACTGGGCCCCACTGGTCACTGTTCCCCACTGGTCACTGGCCCCTCTCTGGTCTCTGGCCCCCCTCTGGTCTCTGGCCCCCCTCTGGTCTCTGGCCCCCACTGGTCACTGGCTCCTACTGCTCACTGGCCCCTACTGGTCACTGGCCCCCACTGGTCACACTGGCCACCACTGGTCACTGGTCCCCACTGGTCACTGGCCCCAACTGGTCACTGACCCCCACTGGTCACTGGCCCCCACTGGTCACTGGCTCCCACTGGTCACTGGGCCCCACTGGTCACTGCCCCCCTCGAGTCACTGGCCTCCCACTGGTCACTGGCCTCCTACTGGTTCCCACTGGTCACTGGTCCCCACTGGTCACTGGCCACCACTGGTCACTGGCCCCCACTGGTCACTGGCCTCCCCCCCCACTAGTGACTGCCCCCCACTGTTCACTGACATCTCAAGGTAATGATATGAAGGTCCATTTCTCTTTGTATGAAGACCGAGTCTAATCATGCTAATTGGTCTTCACCGCTTGTGTGTGTTTCTTCCATAACATATTCTGCTAAGGAGGTCCTTTCTACAATTTATACCAGTTTTGGTACCCATGTCTATCGTTGTTGGAAATTTCCAACACTAATAGGCTACTATTGTATGATAATAAATCATTATTATTATATACTAACTACAGTAGTCACTAAATTTACTAACAGTAGTGTCAACATAAACTAACCATTGCATCTGTGTATTAATGATAGAATTCTCACGAAAGGGAGCAGCAACATTGCGTCAGATATTGTCTAGTTAAACACATTTAATACCAATGTGTTAGAGAATTGAATGTGGTTCTCTAAAATCATCAGTATTCCGTGTGATAATTGTTTACGGATAACATAACTCCCAATAATCCTAAATCGAAAGTTTTTAGTTACAATTGTTATCAAGTAGTAGTTTTTTTTTGTCACGCGTGAATGCCATGGAGAAAACTAAAATCTTCTCAATTTTTCGTTTAACACCATAAGACGAGAATGCGATAATATTTAAATCCCTATAATTGCAACCCAGTCCTTATTAAAGTATTTCAGCCACAATTGCGCGAAAAAGTATTATTCGTGATTAATAATTTCTGTGGCGAATGCGAGACGCGGGTGTAAGAAGGCAGCGACGCCATTGTAGAGCGAGCGTGCCTGGACAGCGGACGAGAGAGAAGGGTCCTGGCGTCAAGAGTGGCGAGACACGTGGCGATTGGGAGTTATCAGCAAGAATTACACTGATACCCAACTAATAGTGAATAATTATTCTTCCACGTGCTCCATTGTGCTCGGCCAACCACTAACGCGTCTATATTTAGAGCCAAAACCCACAAATACGTGTGCAACGCCGTGAAAGTTTGGGGCGGGCAGACGCGATATCGGCAGACTTCAGTAGTAACTATGCTCACGTTAAGTATAGTTTCTTTCTTGATGCATCATTTATGATTGTATATTTGTGAGTAGTCTGTCGTTACATAGTGAGACGACCCCATATCCAACGTTAGTACCACATTGGTGTTTCTCCTATTTTCATGAATATTGAGATTAAAAGTAGCCTATTCCAATGCTACTTAATATTCTTTAAATTTCAGCTCGTATGTGAGGAGTCAACGAGTCGTTAACATCATTCGTGTTATTCACCTCTAATTTCTTCTATGTGGAGATCCTGAGATCACGAGGACGAATCACAAACGATGTCATAGAAATCGTCTTAAAGCTAAGATTTTTTGTACACATTTAATTCTTCCAATTTGATCATTATACAAATTTGCAAGATTATTATATTGAATATTCTTACCATATATGATGACTGGAAATTTATGTGTTTACTTAGACGGTTGCTCCGTAATTTAATAATCATTAATATTCACATTTTGAGTTCACATATTTGACTATAACATTTCAGATCATAATATTATTTACTCAGCAATGAACTGGTGACGAACCACACTAGTTCCTAGACGTATATGAAATTCTAGTAATACCCCCCCCCCCCAATGTAGATGTTTGAGGCTCTGACTTTAGTTAATTAATCATACAGTCCATTCTTTATTTTAAGTGATTATTCTTTCTAATAATTGTCCATAGACACTGGTTCTCTAGTGTTATTCTAATGATCACTTTATTAGTGTTCCCTCTTTTCTCAAAAGTGGGTGGTCCTTCGTTATTAAATTAAATAAGTAAATAATTGAATAATTGAGTCAAGCCCCAGATATCCCACAATCGTCACCTTCTCGAATTTCTTGAGTCCAAGTCAGTTTGCCCATGGTTGAAATCTCTCATTGCTAGCATATTTGCTCTCACTCTATGGGATAATTCAACTATACTTTGTATGACATATATTCAAGCCCTGCTTTTTCTTTTATATTCTTGTCTTCTGAGATTATCTAGGCGATTGAAACACCTAGATAATTTCACAACCACTTTTTCTCCTTTCACTACAATAATTATTGCAACATGGTTCGCATAATTGATTTCCTCAAAAATTATATGTTTAAACCTGCTATTTCTCAGCAGTGTCATTCTCCTTTCTCCCATCTATTTTTATTCTCTTCCTGCTATTTAATATTGTCTGAGGAATATTGAATTTGTGTTCACTTAATTTCTATTATCACTACTACATCGTTTTTTTTCATCAGTATTTCTTTTCTTTGTTTGCCTTTCCATCAGCACTAGTGCACTAGTATGTCAGGTGCTTCATGGATTCTCGACATAGGCACTCCCAGGCTGAGGTAGGGGAATGTGTTTTCATCTCGTCTAGAAGGAAAGGATAGGATAAGAGTAGTGGATAGAGGAGAGAGTGGGTAGTGGTTAGTGGGGTCATTTGTAATGGGGAAGGACTGTGGGTACGGAGTTAAAGATGCGTGTTTTGGAACTGGAATTAATGAGCTAGAGAGAGAATCCTTAGGAGTATAGGGAAAGGGAAATGTGAGTGAATTTGAGTGTGAGTGAACTTGAGTATGAGTGAATTTAAGTGTGAGTGAATTTGAGTGTGAGCGAATATGAGTGTGAGTGAACTTGAGTATGAGTGAACTTGAGTATGAGTGAATTTGAGTGTGGTTGAATTTGAGTGTGAGGTAATATGAGTGTGAATGAACTTGAGTATGAGTGAATTTTGAGTGTGAGGGAATCTGAGTGTGAGCGAATATGAGCGTGAGTGAACTTGACGGTGAATGAGCTTGTTAATCAACTTAGCTGTGGGTAAACTTGAGTGTGAGTGAACTTGGGTGTGAGTGAATTTGAGTTAGAGTAAATTTGATTATGAGAGAAATTGTCTGTGAATGAACTTGAGTCTGAGTGAAATTGAGTGAGGGTGAATACGATTTCATGTTTAGTTAAATGTGAATGAAGTTAGTGAGCACGAGTGTGAGTGAACTTGAGTATGAATTAAGACAAGCGTGTATGAGCTTTAGTGTGAGTGAACCCAAGCATGTATGAGCTTGAGTGTGAGTGAACACAAGCATGTATGAGCTTGAGTGTATGAGTTTGAGAGTGAGGGAAGTTGAGTGAAAGTGAAGATGAGTGAAAGTGAACAAGAGTATAAGTGAACATAAGTGAGAGTGAACACTCGTATGAGTGAACTTGAGTGTAGGTGAACACGAAAATGAACAAACATGAAAGAGACTGAATTAAGCAGAGGTCATCATCCAGGACCTACATCACTGTGTGACCAACTCTTAACAGAGTATAACGTGTCCTCCTGATAGCACGTCGCATTTTGACGTACACTTTACCTAAGGACAAAAATCATCGTACTAGAAAATGGTTCGCGAAATTGACATACTGTACCGTTTTCTGCTTTGGGTCCTCTGGTAGGTTAGGCAAAGGGAACTTTAGTACGACAGTACCCTAGCGTTGGGAAATCTTAGGAGGACGGGCTGATTAGCCTATCCATCCAAATACAATTGTACTTTTATCTTTGACGTTAATATATCATTACTTCACTTACACATTTGTTAACCAACAGAAAGGAGGAATATTTTAAATGGTGTAATAATAAAAAAAAGTTTTTTTTCTGAAATAAGTATAATTTTTGTTATTTATAGATTGTTTAAAAATAGTTAGGCTTGGGAAAGGTTAGATAAGGTGTTTTGGTGTCGTTGACTTAGTGTTTGCAGTAGAGACTGGAGGTGAATGAAGCACGTCTCGAATCATAACTTTGAGCACAGTAAGTTTCACAAAAGTATAAAATATAGACTATCACAAACTGAGTGAGTACATATGTAGTACATATATATCGTAAACATGCATGCTGTATGTTTGAATGTTGCACTGCCACATAAAACTCACTATTCATTATGCTCAAACTCTTCTCGATAAGTTTTGTTCACTTCCTGTGTTTGAAGTTCTGCTCTTTCACTAGTCTATATTCACAAATAACGCCCAACAAAACTTCAAACGCCCAACCAGTTCCACCTTTGATCTTACTATGTACGCTTCTCTAATATAATGCAATATTAATGCACTTGTCTTTACTGTCATTTATTATAAAGCTTGGACTAGCAGAGCGGGGAGATGATATATATGGCAGTGAACTAGCACACTCACCTGTGTGGGCAGAGTTTACGACAGGAGTCAGGTGTGTGAGGAAGGCTGCCACCCACACCATCAACATGCCCAGTGCCATCAATACTGACGTGGCTGCTGCTGCTGGAACCTGCTGCTGCTGCTGCTTTTACTGCTGGTGCTGTTGCTTCTACTGCTGGTGCTGCTGCTGCTGCTGGTGGTGGTACTGCCGCTGCTGCTGCTGGTAGTACTGCTGGTGGTGGTGCTGCTGCTGATGTTGGTACTGCAGGAGGTGCTGCTGCTACTGTTGGCACTGTTGCTGCTGCTACTGTTGGCACTGTTGCTGCTGCTGCTGGTACTGAGTACTCTGGAATACTACATGAGACCACTAGGAAACATCACTTACTGGCTTAGCCACAAACGTACACCTTTTTGCTCCATACATGGCGCTGATTGTCTAAGCGTCACCTCACCAGAGGTCAGCACCGGCTACCTCATGAGCCGACTAGGACAGGAATCCAGCGCCTATTGCCGGTATATTCCCGTCATCACTAGATGGCGTTGTCCATGTTGTGGGGGTTTCCGGAGCGGACTCACAAATGGCGTTGACGTCACTGCTGTGTGTTCCGACGGTGGACTTGGGTTAGTAACACCCAGTGACCAGTTGGGGGCCAGTGAACAGTGGGGGCCAGTGACCAATAGGGCTCAGTAACCAGTTGGGGCCCAGTGACCAGTGTAGGGCCAGTGTCCAGTGGGGCCAGTGAGCAGTTGGGGCCAGTGACCAGTGGGGGCCAGTGACCAATTGGGACCAGTGACCAGTAGGGCTCAGTGACCAGTTGGGGCCTATTGACCAGTGGGGGGCCAGTGGCCAGTGGGGCCAGTGACCAGTAGGGCTCAGTGACCAGTTGGGGTTTAGTGACCAGTGAGGCCAGTGACCAGTTGGGGCCTAGTGACCAGTGGGGGCCAGTGACCAGTGGGGGACCAGTGACCAGTGGGGGACCAGTGACAAGTGGGGGGCGGTAACCAGTCGGCCAGTGTCCAGTGGATGCCAGTGACCAGTGGGGGCCAGTGACCAGTTATGGATAGTGACTAGTAGCGCCACAGACTAGTGGGGCTAGTGATCAGTAGGGGCCAGTGACACGTGGGGCCAGTGACCATTGGAGGGCCAATGACCAGTTGGCCCAGTCTCCAGTGGGGCCCAGTGACCAGTAGGGGCCAGTGACCAGTGAGGTCCTGTGACCAGTGGGGGCCAGTGACCATTGGGGGGCCAATGACCAGTTGGCCCAGTCTCCAGTGGGGCCCAGTGACCAGTAGGGGCCAGTGACCAGTGAGGTCCTGTGACCAGTGGGGGCCAGTGACCATTGGGGGGCCAATGACCAGTTGGCCCAGTCTCCAGTGGGGCCCAGTGACCAGTAGGGGCCAGTGACCAGTGGGGGATAGTGCCCTGTTGGGGCCAGAGACCAGTGGGGGCCAGTCACCAGTTGGGGGCCAATGACCAATAAAGACCAGTGATCAGTGGGGGGCAAGTGACAAATGGGGGCCAGTGACCAGTGGTGGCCAGTGACCAGTGGTGGCCAGTGACCAGTAGGGGGCCAGTGACCAGTGGGGGGCCAGTGACTAGTGGGGCCAGTGACCAATGAGGGCCAGTGATCCTTAGGGCCCAGTGACCAGAGGGGCCATGCAGTGACCATTGGGGGCCAGAGACCAGTGGGATCAGTGACCAGAAGGGCCTGTGACCAGTGGGGCCCAGTAACATGTTTGGGCCAGTGACCCGTTGGGGTCAGTGAACAGTGGGGACCAGTGACCAGTGGGGGCCAGTGAACAGTGAGGGACAAGTGACCAGAGGGGGCCAATGACCAATGAGGGCCAGTGACCAGTGGGGCCAGTGACCAATGGGGCCCAGTGATCAGTGGGGCCAGTGACCAGAACGGCCAGTGACCAGTGGGGCCCAGTGACCAGTAGGGCCCAGTGACCAGAGGGAGGTCCAGTGACCCGTGGGGGCCAGTGACCAGTAGGGCTCCTTGACCAGTGGGGGCCTACTGACCAGTGGGGACCAGTGATCAGTTGGGGCCAGTAACCAGTGGGGGGCCAGTGACCAGTGGGGGGCCAGTGACCAGTGGGGACAGTGACCAGTGGGAGGCCAGTGACCAGTGAGGGGGCAATGACCAGTTGGGGCCAGTGACCATTGGGGGCAGTGACCTTGGGCCTAGTGTCCAGAGGGGGCCCAGCGACCAGTGGGGGCCAGTGACCAGTGAGGGGCTAGTGCCCTGTTTGGGCCAGTGACCAGTGGAAGGCCAATGACCAATGAAGACCAGTGACCAGAGGGGGCCAGTGACCATTAGGGGCCAATGACCAGTGGGGCCAGAGACAAGAAGAGCAAGTGACCAGTGGGGCTTAGTGACATGTTGGGGCCAGTGACCAGTTGGGGCCAGTAACCATTGGGGCCAGTGACCAATGGGGGCCAGTGACCAGTGGGGGGCCCAGTGACCATTGGGGACAAGTGACCAGTGGGGGCCAGTGACCAGTCTGACCAGTGACCAGTGGGGGGCCAGTGACCAGTAGGGGGAGTGACCAGTGGGGTCAGTGACCATTGGGGAGAAGTGACCAGTGGCGGCCAGTGACCAGTGGGGGGCCAGTGACTAGTGGGCCAGTGACCAGTGGGGGCCAGTGATCCTTAGGGCCCAGTGACCAGAGGGGTCAAGCAGTGACCATTGGGGGCCCAGAGACCAGTGGGACCAGTGACCAGAAGGGCCAGTGACAAGTGGGGCCCAGTAACAAGTTTGGGCCAGTGACCCGTTGGGGCCAGTGTCCAATGGGGACCAGTGACCAGTGGGGGCCAGTGAACAGTGGGGGGCAAGTGACCAGAGGGGGCCAATGACCAGTGAGGGCCAGTGACCAGTGAGGCCCAGTGACCAGTGGGGCCCAGTGACCAGTGGGGGCCCAGTGACCAGTGAAGGGGCAGTGACCTGTGGGGACCAGAGACCAGTGGGGGACAATGACCCTTGGGGCCCAGTGAACAGTCGGGGCCAGTAACCAGTGGGGGCCAGTGACCAGTGAGAACAGTGACCAGAGGGGCCCAGTGACCAGAGGGGCCCAGTGACCAGTTGGGCCCAGTGACCAGTTGGGCCCAGTGACCAGTTGGGTCCAGTGACCAGTGGGGCCCAGTGACCAGAGGGGCCAGTGACCATAGGGGCCCAGTGATCAGTGGGGCCAGTGACCAGAACGGCCAGTGACGAGTGGGGCCCAGTGACCAGTAGGGCCCAGTGACCAGAGGGGGGCCAGTGACCAGTGGGGGCCAGTGACCAGTAAGGCTCCGTGACCAGTTGGGGCCTACTGACCTGTGGGAGCCTAGTGACCAGCTGGGGCCAGTAACCAGTGGGGACAGTGACCAATGGGGGGCCAGTGACCAGTGAGGGCCAGTGACCAGTGGGGGCCAATGACCAGTGGGGGCCAGTCACCAGTGGGGCCAAGTGACCTGTGGGGGGGGGGGGGCAGTAGCCAGTAGTTTCCAGTGACCAGTGGGGGCCAGCGACCAGTGGAGGGGCAGTAACCAGTGGGGGCCAGTGACTAGGGGGGGGGGGCCAGTGACTAGGGGGGGCCAGTGACCAGTGAGGACAGTAACCAGATGGGCCAGTGACCAGTGAGGCCCAATGACCAGTGGGGCCAGTGAAAAGAGGGGCCAGTAACCAGTGGGGCCCAGTGATCAGTGGGGGCCAGTGACCAGTGGGGGGGGGGGGGGCCAGAGACCAGTCGGCGCCAATGACTAGTCGGGGCCAGAGACTAGTGGGGGGCCAGTGACCAGTGGTGGCCAGTGGCCAGTGGGGCCAGAGAACAGTGGACCCCAGTGACCAGAGGAAGGGCAGTGACCAGTGGGGGCCAGTGACCAGTTGGGACAAGTGACCAGACGGGGCCAATGACCAGTGGGGGCCAGTGACCAGTGACCAGAGAGGACCAGTGATCAAAGGGACCAGTGATCAGTGGGGCCAGTGACCAGTGGGGGGCCAGTGACCAGTGGGGACCAGTGACCAGTGGGGCTAGTGACCAGTAGGGTTAGTGACAATTGGGGGCCAGTGACCAGTGGGGTCAATGACCTGAGGGGCAAGTGACCAGTAGAGCCAATGACCAGTGGGGCCAGTGACCAGAGGGGCCAGTGACCAGTGGGAGGCCGGTGACCAGTGGGAAGCCAGTGACCAGTGTGGCCAGCGACCAGTGGGGGCCAGTGACCAGTGGGGCCCAGTGACCAGAGGGGCCAGTGACCATAGGGGCCCAGTGATCAGTGGGGCCAGTGACCAGAACGGCCAGTGACGAGTGGGGCCCAGTGACCAGCAGGGCTCAGTGACCAGAGGGGGGCCAGTGACCAGTGGGGGCCAGTGACCAGTAAGGCTACGTGACCAGTTGGGGCCTTCTGACCAGTGGGAGCCTAGTGACCAGCTGGGGTCAGTAACCAGTGGGCACTGTGACCAATGGGGGGCCAGTGACCAGTGGGGACAGTGACCAATGGGGGGCCAGTGACCAGTGAGGGCCAGTGACCAGTGGGGTCAATGACCTGAGGGGCAAGTGACCAGTAGAGCCAATGACCAGTGGGGCCAGTGACCAGAGGGGCCAGTGACCAGTGGGAGGCCGGTGACCAGTGGGAGGCCAGTGACCAGTGTGGCCAGCGACCAGTGGGGGCCAGTGACCAGTGGGGCCCAGTGACCAGAGGGGCCAGTGACCATAGGGGCCCAGTGATCAGTGGGGCCAGTGACCAGAACGGCCAGTGACGAGTGGGGCCCAGTGACCAGCAGGGCTCAGTGACCAGAGGGGGGCCAGTGACCAGTGGGGGCCAGTGACCAGTAAGGCTCCGTGACCAGTTGGGGCCTACTGACCTGTGGGAGCCTAGTGACCAGCTGGGGCCAGTAACCAGTGGGCACTGTGACCAATGGGGGGCCAGTGACCAGTGGGGACAGTGACCAATGGGGGGCCAGTGACCAGTGAGGGCCAGTGACCAGTGGGGGCCAATGACCAGTGGGGGCCAGTCACCAGTGGGGCCAAGTGACCTGTTGGGGGGGGGCAGTAGCCAGTAGTTTCCAGTGACCAGTAGGGGCCAGTGACCAGTGAGGGACCAGTGACCAGTGGGGGACCAGTGACAAGTGGGGGGCAGTAACCAGTTGGCCAGTGTCCATTGGGTGCCAGTGACCAGTTGGGGCCAGTGACCAGTGGGGGCCAGTGACCAGTTATGGCCAGTGACTAGTAGCGCCACAGACTAGTGGGGCTAGTGATCAGTAGGGGCCAGTGACACGTGAGGCCAGTGACCAGTGAGGTCTGTGAGCAGTGGGGGCCAGTGACCATTGGGCGGCCAATGACCAGTTGGCCCAGTCTCCAGTGGGGCCCAGTGACCAGTAGGGGCCAGTGACCAGTGGGGGATAGTGCCCTGTTGGGGCCAGTGACCAGTGGGGGCCAGTGACCAGTTGGGGGCCAATGACCAATAAAGACCAGTGATCAGTTGAGGCCAGTGATCAGTGGGGGGGCAAGTGACAAATAGGGGCCAGTGACCAGTGGTGGCCAGTGACCAGTAGGGGGCCAGTGACCAGTGGGGGGCCAGTGACTAGTGGGGCCAGTGACCAATGAGGGCCAGTGATCCTTAGGGCCCAGTGACCAGAGGGGCCATGCAGTGACCATTGGGGGCCAGAGACCAGTGGGATCAGTGACCAGAATTGCCTGTGACCAGTGGGGCCCAGTAACATGTTTGGGCCAGTGACCCGTTGGGGTCAGTGACCAGTGGGGACCAGTGACCAGTGGGGGCCAGTGAACAGTGGGGGACAACCCAGCAAACACAAATCATCTACACAACGTTCGCCTATCTCTTCCCATAGGTGTGGGAATGATTTGCATTGAGAATGGTGCAGGAGAGCCTTTGAGAAACTTTTACTCAAAAAATCCAAACACAAAGGTTTAATTATAAATTGTTTTTCTACAATTATTTTCTTCCAAATGTAAAACAAATAGTTTTTACATGTTTAAATATAAAATTTATGGTGTTTTTTTGTAAAATTCATTAATAAATTGTGAAATATATATATTGGCTGAGTGAAACCTTTAAAATCCATTTAGTTATAATATGAACAGAAAAAAGTAGTTTTCCAAATTTTCTAAAAATCGCTCTTTTTAACACAATTTGACTCCTTATGCATTCCACTAAACACTAATATCATGTTTAAATATATATTTTATGTATTATTCCCTCAGATAATTTATATAAATTATAAAAGTTGCTGGAAAGTGGTGAGAAAGAATCTGAAAACGTTTTGTTGTCTTATATTGGCGTGTTCTTATTAACTAGAGTGAGTAAGAGTGAGCGAGAGTGGGTAAGAGTGAGTAAGAGTGACTGAAGGTGAGTGAGAGTGCCAGAGAGTGTAAGTGTGAGTAAGAGTGAGTATAAGTAAGAGTGACTGAGAGTGAGTAAGAGTGACAGAGTAAGAGTGAGAGTAAGGGTGACAGAATGAGTAAGAGTGAGAGTAAAGTGATTGAGAGTAAGGGTGAGTATGAGAGTAAGAGTGATAGAGAGTTAGAGTGAGAGTAAGAGTGATTGAGAGTTAGTGAGAGTAAGAGTGATTGAGAGTAAGAGTGATTGAGAGTAAGAGTGATTAGGAGTAAGAGTGATTGAGAGTAAGAGTGATTGGGAGTAAGAGTGATTGGGAGTAGGAGTTAGAGTGAGAGTAGCAGTAAGAATGAGAATAAGAGTGATTGAGAGTAAGAGTGAGTAAGAGTAAGAATGAGAGTAAGAGTGATTGAGAGTAAGAGTGATTGAGAGTAAGAGTGATTGAGAGTAAGAGTGATTGGGAGTAAGAGTGATTGGGAGTAAGAGTAAGAGTGAGAGTAAGAGTAAGAATGAGAGTAGGAGTGATTGAGAGTAGGAGTGATTGGGAGTAGGAGTGATTGGGAGTAGGAGTAATTGAGAGTAAGAGTAATTGAGAGTAAGAGTATGAGAGTAAGAGTGAGAGAGTGAGTATGAATGGGTAAGGGTGACTGAGAGTGAGTAAGAGTGACAGAGTAAGAATGACAGAGTAAGAGTGATAGAGAGTAAGAGTGACAGAGTAAGAGTGACAGAGAGTAAGAGTGACAGAGAGTAAGAGTGACAGAGAGTAAGAGTGACAGAGAGTAAGAGTGACAGAGAGTAAGAGTGACAGAGTAAGAGTGAGTATAAGAGTGAGTAAGGATGACTGAGAGAAAGAGTGAGTAATAGTGCGTAAGAGTGATTGAGAATTAGAGTGAGAGTAAGAGTGATTGAGAGTTAGTGAGAGTAAGAGTGATTGAGAATTAGAGTGAGAGTAAGAGTGATTGAGAGTTAGTGAGAGTAAGAGTGATTGAGAGTAAGAGTGATTGAGAGTAAAAGTGATTGAGAGTAAGAGTGATTGAGAGTAAGAGTGATTGGGAGTAAGAGTGATTGGGAGTAGGAGTAAGAATGAGAATAAGAGTGATTGAGAGTAAGAGTGAGTAAGAGTAAGAATGAGAGTAAGAGTGATTGAGAGTAAGAGTGATTGAGAGTAAGAGTGAGAGTAAGAGTGAGAGTAAGAGTGATTGGGAGTAAGAGTGATTGAGAGTAAGAGTGATTGGGAGTAAGAGTGATTGGGAGTAGGAGTAAGAATGAGAATAAGAGTGATTGAGAGTAAGAGTGAGTAAGAGTAAGAATGAGAGTAAGAGTGATTGAGAGTAAGAGTGATTGAGAGTAAGAGTGATTGAGAGTAAGAGTGATTGGGAGTAAGAGTGATTGGGAGTAAGAGTAAGAGTGAGAGTAAGAGTAAGAATGAGAATAAGAGTGATTGAGAGTAAGAGTGATTGGGAGTAAGAGTAAGAGTAAGAATGAGAGTAGGAGTGATTGAGAGTAGGAGTGATTGGGAGTAGGAGTGATTGGGAGTAAGAGTGATTGAGAGTAAGAGTAATTGAGAGTAAGAGTATGAGAGTAAGAGTGAGAGAGTGAGTATGAATGGGTAAGGGTGACTGAGAGTGAGTAAGAATGACAGAGTAAGAGTGACAGAGAGTAAGAGTGACAGAGAGTAAGAGTGACAGAGAGTAAGAGTGACAGAGAGTAAGAGTGACAGAGAGTAAGAGTGACAGAGAGTAAGAGTGACAGAGTAAGAGTGACAGAGAGTAAGAGTGACAGAGAGTAAGAGTGACAGAGAGTAAGAGTGACAGTGAGTAAGAGTGACAGAGTAAGAGTGACAGCGAGTAAGAGTGACAGAGAGTTGGAGTGACAGAGAGTAAGAGTGACAGAGTAAGAGAGTGAGAGTGATTATGAGAGAGTTAAGAGTGTGAGGTGTTAGAGGGTATAGCAGGCCAGGGAGGCAGGATGTGTGGTCACAGGCGAGGCCTAGGCCTCGTGATCTCTAATGTTGGTTTTTATATGTATGTTGGATTTTTTGTCCTGTTTCAAATTATAATTATTTAGCAGGAATGTAATAAGATATTGCACAGTATTAATGTGACAATAATATATGCATTATTTCCTTGATAATCAAACTTGTTGTTCAAAGATAATATACAATCTTTGAAGGAAACATTTTGAGAGCGCGAGCTGGCAACACTGGGCTGGTGGGTGAGAGAGACATATGGTTAGTTGTTCTCAGACCTTCACTGGTGGAGGGTGTGTCCCAGCAGGCCGCCACCAGCCGCCACCCGCCGCCCACCACCAGCCGCCACCCGCCACCCACCACCACCCACCACCAGCCGCCACCCACCACCAGCCTCCACCAGCCGCCACCCGCCACCACCCACCACCAGCCACCACCCACCACCAGCCACCACCCACCACCAGCCGCCACCCGCCGCCACCAGCCACCACCCACCACCAGCCGCCACCCGCTGCCACCCGCCACCACCCACCACCAGCCGCCACCCACCACCAGCCGCCACCCACCACCAGCCGCCACCCGCCGCCACCCGCCGCCACCCGCCACCCACCACCCGCCGCCACCCGCCGCCACCCACCACCAGCCGCCACCCGCCGCCACCCACCACCAGCCGCCACCCGCCACCACCCACCACCAGCCGCCACCAGCCACCACCCACCACCAGCCGCCACCCGCCTGCACCCACCACCAGCCGCCACCCGCC
Organism: Procambarus clarkii; assembly: GCF_040958095.1. Classification (NCBI taxonomy): domain Eukaryota; kingdom Metazoa; phylum Arthropoda; class Malacostraca; order Decapoda; family Cambaridae; genus Procambarus; species Procambarus clarkii. Next base: position 31,914,194 of record NC_091217.1, on the reverse strand, counting down.
ACCACCCACCACCCGCCGCCACCCGCCACCACCCACCACCAGCCGCCACCCGCCACCAGCCACCGCCACCAGCCACCGCCACCCACCACCGCTACTCACCACCCGCCGCCACCACCCACCACCCGCCGCCACCCGCCCCCCACCACCCGCCGCCACCCGCCACCACCCACCACCAGCCGCCACCACCCACCACCAGCCGCCACCCGCCACCAGCCGCCACCAGCCGCCACCCGCCACCAGCCACCGCCACCCACCACCGCCACTCACCACCCGCCGCCACCACCCACCACCAGCTGCCACCAGCCACCGCCACCCACCACCGCCACCCGCCGCCACCACCCACCACCACCACCCACCACCACCAGCCGCCGCCGCCACCACCACCCACCACCACCGCCGCCACCACCCATCACCGCCGCCGCCACCACCACCCACCACCACCGCCGCCGCCACCACCCATCACCGCCGCCGCCACCACCACCCACCACCACCGCCGCCGCCACCACCCATCACCGCCGCCGCCACCACCACCCACCACCACCGCCGCCGCCACCACCCATCACCGCCGCCGCCGCCACCACCCACCACCAGCCGCCACCCGCCACCACCAGCCGCCACCCGCCACCACCCACCACCAGCCGCCACCCGCCACCAGCCGCCACCACCCACCACCAGCCGCCACCCGCCACCACCCGCCACCACCCGCCACCCGCCACCAGCCACCGCCACCCACCACCGCCACTCACCACCCGCCGCCACCACCCACCACCAGCCGCCACCAGCCACCGCCACCCACCACCGCCACCCACCACCGCCACCCGCCGCCGCCACCACCCACCACCACCACCCACCACCACCAGCCGCCGCCGCCGCCACCACCACCCACCACCACCGCCGCCACCACCCATCACCGCCGCCGCCACCACCACCCACCACCACCGCCGCCGCCACCACCCATCACCGCCGCCGCCGCCACCACCCACCACCACCCGCCACCCGCCACCACCCACCACCACCCGCCACCCGCCACCCGCCACCGCCAGCCGCCACCAGCCCCCCCCACCGCCGATCGTCACCACCCACCACAGCCGCCGCCGCCCGCCACCGCCCGCCACCGCCCGCCACCGCCCGCCACCACCCACCACAGCCGCCACCACCCGCCGCCACCACCCGCCGCCACCACCCGCCGCCACCACCCACCACCACCAGCCGCCGCCGCCACCCACCACCCGCCGCCACCACCCACGACCACCACCACCCGCCGCCGCCACCACCCACGACCACCACCACCCGCCGCCGCCACCACCACCCACCACCACCGCCGCCACCACCCACCACCACCAGCCGCCGCCGCCACCACCACCCACCACCACCGCCGCCACCACCACCCACCACCACCGCCGCCGCCACCACCCACCACCGCCAGCCGCCACCACTCATCACAGACGCCGCCACCCGCCACCACCACCAGACACAGCCGCCAGTGTCCGCCACTGTCCGCCACCGCCGCCACTGTCCGCCACCGCCGCCACTGTCCGCCACCGCCGTCACTGTCCGCCACCGCCGCCACTGTCCGCCACTGTCCGCCACCGCCACCACTGTCTGCCACCGCCACCACTGTCCGCCCGCCGCCACCACTGTCCGCCCGCCGCCACCACTGACCGCCCGCCGCCACCACTGTCCGCCCGCCGCCACCACTGTCCGCCCGCCGCCTCCACTGTCCGCCCGCCGCCTCCACTGTCCGCCCGCCGCCTCCACTGTCCGCCCGCCGCCACCACTGTCCGCCCGCCGCCGCCACTGTTCGCCCGCCGCCGCCACTGTCCGCCCGCCGCCGCCACTGTCCGCCCGCCGCCGCCACTGTCCGCCCGCCGCCGCCACTGTCCGCCCGCCGCCACTGTCCACCACCGCCACCAAAGCCGCCACGGTCCGCCCGCCGCCACTATCCGCCACAGCCACCACTGTCCGCCCGCCGCCACTGTCCGCCCGCCGCCACTGTCCGCCCGCCGCCACTATCCGCCACCGCCGCCACTGTCCGCCCGACGCCACTGTCCGCCCGCCGCCACTATCCGCCACCGCCGCCACTGTCCGCCCGCCGCCACTGTCCGCCCGCTTCCACTATCCGCCACCGCCACCGCCACCACTGTCTGCCACCGCCACCACTGTCCGCCCGCCGCCACCACTGTCCGCCCGCCGCCACCACTGTCCGCCCGCCGCCACCACTGTCCGCCCGCCGCCTCCACTGTCCGCCCGCCGCCTCCACTGTCCGCCCGCCGCCACCACTGTCCGCCCGCCGCCACCACTGTCCGCCCGCCGCCGCCACTGTCCGCCCGCCGCCGCCACTGTCCGCCCGCCGCCGCCACTGTCCGCCCGCCGCCGCCACTGTCCGCCCGCCGCCGCCACTGTCCGCCCGCCGCCGCCACTGTCCGCCCGCCGCCACTGTCCACCACCGCCGCCGCCACTGTCCACCACCGCCGCCACTGTCCACCACCGCCGCCAAAGCCGCCACGGTCCGCCCGCCACCACTATCCGCCACAGCCACCACTGTCCGCCCGCCGCCACTGTCCGCCCGCCGCCACTGTCCGCCCGCCGCCACTGTCCGCCCGCCGCCACTATCCGCCACCGCCGCCACTGTCCGCCCGACGCCACTGTCCGCCCGCCGCCACTATCCGCCACCGCCGCCACTGTCCGCCCGCCGCCACTGTCCGCCCGCTTCCACTATCCGCCACCGCCACCACTGTCCGCCACCGCCACCACTGTCTGCCACCGCCACCACTGTCTGCCGCCGCCACCACTGTCCGCCCGCCGCCACCACTGTCCGCCCGCCGCCACCACTGTCCGCCCGCCGCCTCCACTGTCCGCCCGCCGCCACCACTGTCCGCCCGCCGCCACCACTGTCCGCCCGCCGCCGCCACTGTCCGCCCGCCGCCGCCACTGTCCGCCCGCCGCCGCCACTGTTCGCCCGCCGCCGCCACTGTCCGCCCGCCGCCGCCACTGTCCACCACCGCCGCCGCCACTGTCCACCACCGCCGCCAAAGCCGCCACGGTCCGCCCGCCGCCACTATCCGCCACAGCCGCCACTATCCGCCACAGCCGCCACTGTACACCGCTGCCACTATCCGCCACCGCCGCCACTGTCCGCCCGCCGCCACTATCCGCCACCGCCGCCACTGTCCGTCCGCCGCCGCCACTGTCCGCCCGCCGCCACTATCCGCCACCGCCGCCACTGTCCGCCACAGCCGCCACTCTCCGCCGTACAGCCTCCCCTCTCTCCGTTAGTAAATAATTATAATTGTTAGTAAATAATAAAAGAAATATAAATTATTAGATTTTTTTTACCCTTCAATTGGTTTTAATATTTAAATTGAAAATAATAATATAATATAAAATATAATAAAAATAATATAATATAAAATATAATTTAATTTCAAGAAATTTAACTTTAAAACACAAAGATGTGAAAAGGGTTCAGATTTTTGGCTCAAACCTTTCATAAGAGATTCATATTGGTATATGAATGGATTATGAATGACTCATGTTAGGAGTGTAAAGTTGCCACAACATCTCAAATTAGTGTTAGATACATATGTCTTGGTTATAAGTTTTGGAAACCTATTTAAGTCCACACACAATATCGTATCTGATACGATAAAACAAACGTTTCCAATACTTTCAAATACTTTCCAGATATGTTGTGGCAACCTAAAATTGTTTGCTGGGAAGTGACCAGAGGGGGCCAATGACCAATGAGTGCCAGTGACCAGTGGGGCCAGTGACCAATAAGGACCAGTGATCAGTGGGGCCAGTGACCAGAACGGCCAGTGACCAGTGGGGCCCAGTGACCAGTAGGGCCCAGTGACCAGTGGGAGGTCCAGTGACCCGTGGGGGCCAGTGACCAGTAGGGCTCCGTGACCAGTGGGGGCCTTCTGACCTGTGGGGACCAGTGATCAGTTGGGGCCAGTACCCAGTGGGGATAGTGACCAATGGGGGCCAGTGACCAGTGGTGGCCAGTGACCATTAGGGGCCAGTGACCAGTGGGGCCAGAGACCAATGGGGCTAGTGACCAGTGGGGGGGCCAATGACCATTGGGGACAAGTGACCAGTGGGGGCCAGTGACCAGTGGGACCAGTGACCAGTGGGGGGCCAGTGACCAGTAGGGCGAGTGACCAGTGGGGTCAGTGACCATTGGGGGGAAGTGACCAGTGGCGGCCAGTGACCAGTGGGGGGCCAGTCACTAGTGGGCCTGTGGCCAGTGGGGGCCAGTGATCCTTAGGGCCCAGTGACCAGAGAGGCCAAGCAGTGACCATTGGGGGCCAGAGACCAGTGGGACCAGTGACCAGAAGGGCCAGTGACAAGTGGGGCCCAGTAACAAGTTTGGGCCAGTGACCCGTTGGGGCCAGTGTCCAGTGGGGACCAGTGACCAGTGGGGGCCAGTGAACAGTGGGGGGCAAGTGACCAGGGGGGGCCAATGACCAGTGAGGGCCAGTGACCAGTGAGGCCCAGTGACCAGTGGGGCCCAGTGACCAGTGGGGGCCCAGTGACCAGTGAAGGGGCAGTGACCTGTGGGGACCAGAGACCAGTGGGGGACAATGACCCCTGGGGCCCAGTGAACAGTCGGGGCCAGTAACCAGTGGGGGCCAGTGACCAGTGACCAGAGGGGCCCAGTGACCAGTTGGGCCCAGTGACCAGTTGGGCCCAGTGACCAGTTGGGCCCAGTGACCAGTTGGGTCCAGTGACCAGTGGGGCCCAGTGACCAGAGGGGCCAGTGACCATAGGGGCCCAGTGGTCAGTGGGGCCAGTGACCAGAACGGCCAGTGACGAGTGGGGCCCATTGACCAGTAGGGCCCAGTGATCAGAGGGGGGCCAGTGACTAGTGGGGGCCAGTGACCAGTAAGGCTCCGTGACCAGTGGGGGCCTACTGACCTGTGGGAGCCTAGTGACCAGCTGGGGCCAGTAACCAGTGGGGACAGTGACCAATGGGGGGCCAGTGACCAGTGGGGACAGTGACCAATAGGGGGCCAGTGACCAGTGAGGGCCAGTGACCAGTGGGGGCCAATGACCAGTGGGGGCCAGACATCAGTGGGGCCAAGTGACCTGTAGGGGGGGGGCAGTAGCCAGTAGTTTCCAGTGATCAGTGGGGGCCAGCGACCAGTGGAGGGCCAGTGACTAGGGGGGGGGGCCAGTGACCAGAGAGGACAGTGACCAGATGAGCCAGTGACCAGTGAGGCCCAATGACCAGTGGGGCCAGTGAAAAGAGGGGCCAGTAACCAGTGGGGCCCAGTGATCAGTGGGGGCCAGTGACCAGTGGGGGGGGGTCAGTGACCAGTCGGAGCCAATGACTAGTCGGGGCCAGTGACTAGTGGGGGACCAGTGACCAGTGGTGGCCAGTGGGGCCAGAGAACAGTGGACCCCAGTGACCAGAGGAAGGGCAGTGACCAGTGGGGGCCAGTGACCAGTTGGGACAAGTGACCAGACGGGGCCAATGACCAGTGGGGGCCAGTGACCAGTGACCAGAGAGGACCAGTGATCAAAGGGACCAGTGATCAGTGGGGCCAGTGACCAGTGGGGGGCCAGTGACCAGTGGGGACCAGTGACCAGTGGGGCTAGTGACAAGTAGGGTCAGTGACAAGTGGGGGCCAGAGACCAGTGGGGTCAATGACCTGAGGGGCAAGTGACCAGTAGGGCCAGTGACCAGTGGGGCCAGTGACCAGAGGGGCCAGTGACCAGTGGGAGGCCGGTGACCAGTGGGAGGCCAGTGACCAGTGGGGCCAGCGACCAGTGGGGGCCAGTGACCAGTGGAGCCAGTTACCAGTGTGGTCAGTGACCAGTGGGGGCCAGTGACCAGTGGGGGCCTGTGACCAGTGGGGCCAATGACCAGTGGGGGCCAGTGACCAGTGGGGGCCAGTGACCAGTGGGGCCAACGACCAGTGGGGGCCCGTGAGAAACGGGGCCAGTGATCAGTGGGGTCAGTGACCAGTGGGGATCAGTGACCAGTGGGGCCAGTGACAATTGAGGACAAGTGACCAGTGGGACCAGTGACCAGTGGGGGGCCAGTGACCAGTAGGGCGAGTGACCAGTGGAGTCAGTGACCATTAGGGACAAGTGACCAGTGGGGGCCAGTGCCCAATGGGGGACACTGACCAGTAGGGCCAGTGACCAGTAGGGCGAGTGACCAGTGGGGTCAGTGACCATGAGTGGGGTCAGTGACCAGTTTGGTCAGTGAACAGAGGGGACCAGTGACCAGTGGGGGGCCAGTGACCAGTGGGGGCCAGTGACCAGTGGGGGGCTAGTGCCCTGTTGGGGCCAGTGACCAGTGGGGGGCTAATGATCAATGGGGGCCAGTGATCCTTATGGCCCAGTGACCAGACGAGGCCAGTGACCAATGGGGCCCAGTGACAAGTTGGGGCCAGTGATCAATTGGGGCCAGTGACCAGTGGGGATAAGTGACCTGTTGGGGGGGGGCCAGTGAACAGTGGGGGGCAAGTGACCAGTGGGGGCCAATGACCAGTGGAGGCCAGTGACCAGTTGGGCCAGTGATCTATGGGGGCCAGTGACCAGTGGCAGCCAGTAAACAGTGGGGCCAGTCACCAGTGGGGACCTGCAGTGGCCAGTGAGGCCCAGTGACCAGTAGGGGGGGGGGCAGTAGCCAGTAGGTTCCAGTGACCAGTGGGGGCCAGCGACCAGTGAAGGTGCAGTTACCAATGTGGGCCAGTGACTAGGGGGGGCCAGTGACCAGTGAGGACAGTGACCAGATGGGCCAGTGACCAGCGAGGCCCAATGACCAGTGGGGCCAGTGAAAAGAGGGGCCAGTGACCAGTGGGGCCCAGTGATCAGTGGGGGGCCAGTGACCAGTCGGAGCCAATGCCCAGGTGGGGCCAGTGACCAGTGGGGCGCCAGTGACCAGTGGTAGCCAGTGGCCAGTGGGGCCAATGAACAGTGGACCCCAGTGACCAGAAGAAGGGCAGTGACCAGTGGGGGACAGTGACCAGTGAGGCCAGTGACCAGTTAGGGACAGTAAGCAGTGGGGGCCAGTGAACAGTGGGGCCAGTAACCAGTAGGGCCAGTGATCAGTGGGGGCCAGTAACCAGTGAGGCCAGTGACCAGTGGGGCCAGTGACCAGTGACCAGTGGGGCCAGTGACCAGTGGGGGGCCAGTGACCAGTGGGGGCCAGTGACCAGTAGGGCCAGTGACCAGAGGGGGGGCCAGAAAACTAGTGGGGCCAGTGACCTGTGGGGCCAGTGACCAGAAAGGACCAGTGATCAGTGGGACCAGTGATCAGTGGGGCCAGTGACCAGAGACGGAGCCAGTGACCAGAGGGGGGGCCAGTGACCAGTGGGGGCCAGTGACCAGTGGGGCCAGTGACCAGTGGGGTCAGTGACCAGTGGGGTCAGTGACCTGAGTGGCCAGTGACCATTGGGGACAAGTGACCTGTGGGGGCCAGTGACCAGTGGGACCAGTGACCAGTGGGGGGCCAGTGACCAGTAGGGCGAGTGACCAGTGGAGTCAGTGACCATTGGGGACAAGTGACCAGTGGGGGCCAGTGCCCAATGGGGGACACTGACCAGTAGGGCCAGTGACCAGTAGGGCGAGTGACCAGTGGGGTCAGTGACCATGAGTGGGGTCAGTGACCAGTTTGGTCAGTGAACAGAGGGGACCAGTGACCAGTGGGGGGCCAGTGACCAGTGGGGGCCTGTGACCAGTGGGGCCAATGACCAGTGGGGGCCAGTGACCAGTGGGGGCCAGTGACCAGTGGGGCCAACGACCAGTGGGGGCCCGTGAGAAACGGGGCCAGTGATCAGTGGGGTCAGTGACCAGTGGGGATCAGTGACCAGTGGGGCCAGTGACAATTGAGGACAAGTGACCAGTGGGACCAGTGACCAGTGGGGGGCCAGTGACCAGTAGGGCGAGTGACCAGTGGAGTCAGTGACCATTGGGGACAAGTGACCAGTGGGGGCCAGTGCCCAATGGGGGACACTGACCAGTAGGGCCAGTGACCAGTAGGGCGAGTGACCAGTGGGGTCAGTGACCATGAGTGGGGTCAGTGACCAGTTTGGTCAGTGAACAGAGGGGACCAGTGACCAGTGGGGGGCCAGTGACCAGTGGGGGCCAGTGACCAGTGGGGGGCTAGTGCCCTGTTGGGGCCAGTGACCAGTGGGGGGCTAATGATCAATGGGGGCCAGTGATCCTTATGGCCCAGTGACCAGACGAGGCCAGTGACCAATGGGGCCCAGTGACAAGTTGGGGCCAGTGATCAATTGGGGCCAGTGACCAGTGGGGATAAGTGACCTGTTGGGGGGGGGGGGGGGGCCAGTGAACAGTGGGGGGCAAGTGACCAGTGGGGGCCAATGACCAGTGGAGGCCAGTGACCAGTTGGGCCAGTGACCTATGGGGGCCAGTGACCAGTGGCAGCCAGTAAACAGTGGGGCCAGTCACCAGTGGGGACCTGCAGTGGCCAGTGAGGCCCAGTGACCAGTAGGGGGGGGGCAGTAGCCAGTAGGTTCCAGTGACCAGTGGGGGCCAGCGACCAGTGAAGGTGCAGTTACCAATGTGGGCCAGTGACTAGGGGGGGCCAGTGACCAGTGAGGACAGTGACCAGATGGGCCAGTGACCAGCGAGGCCCAATGACCAGTGGGGCCAGTGAAAAGAGGGGCCAGTGACCAGTGGGGCCCAGTGATCAGTGGGGGGCCAGTGACCAGTCGGAGCCAATGCCCAGGTGGGGCCAGTGACCAGTGGGGCGCCAGTGACCAGTGGTAGCCAGTGGCCAGTGGGGCCAATGAACAGTGGACCCCAGTGACCAGAAGAAGGGCAGTGACCAGTGGGGGACAGTGACCAGTGAGGCCAGTGACCAGTTAGGGACAGTAAGCAGTGGGGGCCAGTGAACAGTGGGGCCAGTAACCAGTAGGGCCAGTGATCAGTGGGGGCCAGTAACCAGTGAGGCCAGTGACCAGTGGGGCCAGTGACCAGTTAGACCAGTGACCAGTGGGGCCAGTGACCAGTGGGGGGCCAGTGACCAGTGGGGGCCAGTGACCAGTAGGGCCAGTGACCAGAGGGGGGGCCAGAAAACTAGTGGGGCCAGTGACCTGTGGGGCCAGTGACCAGAAAGGACCAGTGATCAGTGGGACCAGTGATCAGTGGGGCCAGTGACCAGAGACGGAGCCAGTGACCAGAGGGGGGGCCAGTGACCAGTGGGGGCCAGTGACCAGTGGGGCCAGTGACCAGTGGGGTCAGTGACCAGTGGGGTCAGTGACCTGAGTGGCCAGTGACCATTGGGGACAAGTGACCTGTGGGGGCCAGTGACCAGTGGGACCAGTGACCAGTGGGGGGCCAGTGACCAGTAGGGCGAGTGACCAGTGGAGTCAGTGACCATTGGGGACAAGTGACCAGTGGGGGCCAGTGCCCAATGGGGGACACTGACCAGTAGGGCCAGTGACCAGTAGGGCGAGTGACCAGTGGGGTCAGTGACCATGAGTGGGGTCAGTGACCAGTTTGGTCAGTGAACAGAGGGGACCAGTGACCAGTGGGGGGCCAGTGACCAGTGGGGGCCACCCAGCAAACACAAATCATCTACACAACGTTCGCCTATCTCTTCCCATAGGTGTGGGGAATGATTTGCATTGAGAATGGTGCAGGAGAGCCTTTGAGAAACTTTTACTCAAAAAATCCAAACACAAAGGTTTAATTATAAATTGTTTTTCTACAATTATTTTCTTCCAAATGTAAAACAAATAGTTTTTACATGTTTAAATATAAAATTTATGGTGTTTTTTTGTAAAATTCATTAATAAATTGTGAATGATATATATTGGCTGAGTGAAACCTTTAAAATCCATTTAGTTATAATTTGAACAGAAAAAAGTATTTTTCCAAATTTTCTAAAAATCGCTCTTTTTAACACAATTTGACTCCTTATACATTCCACTAAACACTATATCATGTTTAAATATATAATTTATGTATTATTCTCTAAAATAATTTATATAAATTATATAAGGTGCTGGAAAGTGGTGTTAAAGATTCTGAAAACTTTTTGTTGTGTTAATATGTTCTTATTAACTATGTCTCAAGTTCACAGTTTATCAAACAAGAATATTAACATTCGTCAACTCTTAAAATCTTATATGTTATCTTGCTGGTGCAAAAAAGGGTGAATCTTTAGGAACAGCTATAGTATCTATATATCACAAATGGTGTTTTCCCTAACTCAAACAATGTAGGGTTTATTATTCTACACATATTTCTAATGACTCTTAGATCTTTACATTCTCTGAAGTATAATTGTGAAGGCTGTGTCCATCACTCTCAACACAGATTCTTAAACTCGTCTCTGCAGGTTCAACTATATAATTAGTTTCCATTTTGAATCTCCATGGACATTTGTATCCAAAATGAAACCAATGTGGTTTCCTTCAGCGCCTTCAGCCAGCACATTTGCTCATTCATCTCCACAGATTCCAACAAGGTAGGGGATTTACAGAAATTTGTATATTCATATTGTTATATATTAAAAATATGAATGCAGTTCAATATGATAAGACAAATACATGAGTTTATGATAAATTCGTTTTCTGTGATATACCATTGATATGCTCTTTTTTTCTTTAAACGGCAGACTAAACTAAAGTGCTCACATCAACAGATTTGATGTATAAATGGTCAACGCTCAACAGAGTTAGTATAAATGTATTAGTATAAATCTTACTTGTCTCATTGTTAATTCACATTCAATGTCAACTTGTGGTTGCATTGTACAAGGCCAACACAGATGATCGAAGGAAACTAACTCTGCTCTAGTTCCATGAAGTTGCTATTTGGTCTTTACTCAATGCATTGTACATGCATTGTACAAGGCCAACACAGATGATCGAAGGAAACTAACTCTGCTCTAGTTCCATGAAGTTGCTATTTGGTCTTTATTGAAATTTGACAAGGCAGAGTGGCCTGCAACAACTACACCATCTCCACATCTAGTTCATGCTCCAGACATAAATCATGACACTGGTCCTGTGTATCCTGCTGCTGACCCGTCAACACCTGGCCCGTCGGGTGTGAGGCGCCCTCTCTTCACGTCTACCCCTAGTGCTGAAGCTGAATCTGATGAAGATAATTCATATTCCACATTAGTGTTTGAAAACAATAGTGAGAGCGACGATTCAGACAGTAGTTTATTGCCAACCCAGAGACAACAGCGACGTGTTGTTATAGCAGAGACTCGCCTGAACTATAAATTGAAACATGAGCTGGTAAAAATCCCCAAACGTCGCAGGTGTGAAGTGTGTTCAAAGTCGGGTATCAGGAAGGAAACCGGTATAGCGTGCAAGACATGCGATGTTCCACTTTGCGTCATACCTTGTTACACCACTTATCACAGGAAAAGGGTGTATTGGGTGGACAAGAAATAACCACCTACATCAGCTTCACTCCACCTAGGAACATCTGTTGAGCAACTTCAGGAATCAGTACCTGAAGGAGGTGGAGTGGAGATAAAATGCTCAACTTATTTTACTACAATCGTCTTTGCTTTGGTAAGTACACATAATTGTCTTAGATTGTTTCAGTATTGTAGTCTATTTTCTTAGGAATATTTTGATACCTAAATGAGAACTGTAGCACGAAAACTAAAGTAAGTATACATGAAACAAGAGAAACTTTTTTGTGGGTGTTGCGGGTGTGAGTTGGAGTGTCAAGAGCGGGTTCCGGTTGTGTGTTTTCCGTCATCTCTACAGCTGTGAATTCCAAGGAATTGTATTTGATATGCATATGTCTGTGTAGGGAATTTTATTCCGAACACTATACAAAAAAAAACGGTGTGAAACAAGTATAAACTTGAAAAACATGAGCAAAGTAAAAACTTTTGACGCTCACGGGTACAAACACGCGTAAGATTTTATTCGCCGCAAATTTATTTGACGCTGTGTTGGCCAACTCTACCCATGTTCTTATAGAACTCTTATAGAGCGGGTCACCCGATACCATAATTAGACATTGATAGGCATATGTCTGGGTGGGGAATTTTATTGTGAGTTCAGTGATATCAAAATGAGCGCTGTAGGATGACTGTGAGGCTGGCAACAAACGAAAGAGTATGAACATTTACTTCCTGTTTGGGTGTCACCGCGAGTCATCTTCGTGTTTATTTACTTCGTGGTGGGATACCAAATGCTTCGGTGACATTTTATGCATATGATCTTGTAGAGAATTTTATTGCCAACGCATTGATACCAAAATGAAAAACGTAGCTCGAGAATTGAGGTTAGCAGCGTGAAAAGATTATAAACTTTTTTGTGTTTACGCTTGAGCACAACCCGCTTGTTTTTCCAGCTAGTGCCGCGCGCACTAAAGTGTGCATTATACACACCATAATGCACCAGTACACACAATAAGGTACCAGTACACACTATAAGGCACCAGTACACGCCATAAGGCACCAGAACACACACCATAAGGCACCAGAACACACCATAAGGCACCAGTACACACCATAAGGCACCAGTACACACCATAAGGCACCAGTACACACCATAAGGCACCAGTACACACCATACGGCACCAGTACACACCATAAGGCACCAGTACACACCATAAGGAACCAGTACACACTATAAGGCACCAGTATATACCATAAGGCACCAGTACACACCATAAGGCACCATTACACACCATAAGGCACCAGGACACACCATAAGGCACCAGTACACACCATAAAGCACCAGTACACACAATAAAGCCCCAGTACACACCATAAGGAACCAGTACACACCATAAGGCACCAGTATACACAATAAGGTACAAGTACACACCATAAGGCACCAGTACACACCATAATGCACCAGTACACACTATAAGGCACCAGTACATGCCATAATGCACCAGTACACACCATAAGGCACCAGTACACACCATAATGCACCAGTACACATCATATGGCACCAGTACACACCATAAGGCACCAGAACACACACCATAAGGCACCAGTACACACCATAATGCACCAGTACACACCATAATGCACCAGTACACACCATAATGCACCAGTACACACCATAAGGCACCAGTACACAATAAGGCACCAGTACACACAATAATGCACCAGTACACACCATAAGGCACCAGTACACTCCATACGGCACCAGTACGCACCATAAGGCACTAGAACACACCATAAGGCACCAGTACACACCATAAAGCACCAGTATACACCATAAGGCCCCAGTACACACCATAAGGTACGAGTACACACTATAAGGCACCAGTACACACCTACAGGTATTTGTTTCTGGTGTGGTGCTCATGGGATCTGTTACAACCTTCTAGGAAGCTTTTAGGGTCAGGATTGACATTACAGTGCAGCGTTTTATATATATAAAATACACATGAGAGTATGTGCAGGGACTTAATATCTAACATATTCAGAGATTTGAGTAAGGGGTCCATATATACTGCCCAGTTGCCTGAAATGCTATATGCCTACTATATTGGCTTTAGGTATTGTATGCACTAGCTCTATCTATAAATCCAACATTATGTTTGTAAATCAACTATGTATGTACTTTCCTGAATAAAATTGACTTTACTCTACGCTTATATGCTCTGTGGATTTGTTATCCCCTATCGTTTGGGAGAAAAAAAATGACTAATACGTTCGGCGAATGACTTTGACTTCGTTCATGTCATCGTATTTTCCGTAATATATAAAGGTTATGACAATGCAATTATATTATTGTGTGCAAATAATTTGGAAATTTCATGTACCCTAAAAATAGTAAAATAAAGAATAAGAATAATTAAATAATTGTTGTAGTAAATTGTCACACGTTCATCATACGCAAACGAACACACAGTGTGGAGCGTCAGTAGACCAAGGTCCGCGCCATTTTAAAACACGGCTTCGAATGTAAGTAATGTTTTTCTCGTACTAACACTGTGTTATGCAATAGATTAGGTCTTGAATTCACAAATTTAGTTGTTACATCTGACAGAGTATGTTAGACGGTGTAATGCTGGTCCATGTTGACGTATTTGTGGGCTTGGTTGGTTTACATGTGATGGCACACAATATCGGCACCCCACAACATGCTGTTGAAGTTGGAATGCATGGCATAGGCTCCTCACACAATGTTCTTTATGTGGTCCTCAGGTGATAGTTTTCTATTTAGAACCACCCCTAGATCTCTTTCTTTATCAGAATTCCTTAAAGATTTCTCACATGGTTTTCCTAATGATAGATTGTGGGCTGTAAGGGACAGGTTTGATGTATGGATTAGTTGATAGAAGTTCCAGTCCACCTGTAGACAGGGATCTCACATCAGCTTGTATATTATACAAGGATAAGATTTGATAAATTCAGTTATTTGACTGAACACTGGCTCTAACCTAGCCTAGCCTATAGTCTAACCTAGCTCCATAACTAACAGCCATTAGCCGGCTCTGTTTAAATCAGAGATTTAAACATACATAGTCTAACCTAGCTCCATAACTAACAGCCATTAGCCATTAGCCATCCATGCACAGCCATCAGCCGGGCCATAGACCGGCTATTTTGCTTTTTTCCCAAGCCGGTCTATGTTTTTTTTCGATGCCTCAGTGGCCCATGCACAGGTCCGTTCAAGGGGATTAAATAGCCGTTCTATGGCCCCAGGGTTTGTATTTTATCAAACTCTTATTAGAATAATAGATCTCGTAATAATTTTGCAAAAATAGTGGCATTTACTATTTTAAAAAGCTCGGGTGCAGGGGGGGGGGGTTGTGTAAAAGCCTGGTTTGTGCCTCGGAGAGGCTATGGGATCCAGTAAGATCGTCCTTCCTTTCCTCCCTAGAATCTGGATGTAGCAGGTGCTCAATTGTCAAAAGTGAAAAATTGGTTTTGTCTTCCGAATGCACCATATCTGTAATTTTTCTAATAATCTTTTAAAAATAGTAAATGCCATTATTTTTGCAAAATTATTACGAGATCTATTATACTAATAAGGGTTTGATAAAATACAGTAGACTGCCTACTGGATAATAGTTCCAGTCCACCTGTAGACAGGGATCTCACATCAGCTTGTATATTATACAATGATAAGATTTGATAAATTCAGTTATTTGACTGAACACTGGCTCTGTTTAAATCAGAGATTTAAACATACATAGTCTAACCTAGCTCCATAACTAACAGCCATTAGCCATCCATGCACAGCCATCAGCCGGGCCATAGACCGGCTATTTTGCTTTTTTCCCAAGCCGGTCTATGTTTTTTTTCGATGCCTCAGTGGCCCATGCACAGGTTCGTTCAAGGGGATTAAATAGCCGTTCTATGGCCCCAGGGTTTGTATTTTATCAAACTCTTATTAGAATAATAGATCTCGTAATAATTTTGCAAAAATAGTGGCATTTACTATTTTAAAAAGCTCGGGTGCAGGGGGGGGGGGGTTGTGTAAAAGCCTGGTTTGTGCCTCGGAGAGGCTATGGGATCCAGTAAGATCGTCCTTCCTTTCCTCCCTAGAATCTGGATGTAGCAGGTGCTCAATTGTCAAAAGTGAAAAATTGGTTTTGTCTTCCGAATGCACCATATCTGTAATTTTTCTAATAATCTTTTAAAACTAGTAAATGCCATTATTTTTGCAAAATTATTACGAGATCTATTATACTAATAAGGGTTTGATAAAATACAGTAGACTGCCTACTGGATAATAGTTCCAGTCCACCTGTAGACAGGGATCTCACATCAGCTTGTATATTATACAAGGATAAGATTTGATAAATTCAGTTATTTGACTGAACACTGGCTCTGTTTAAATCAGAGATTTAAACATACATAGTCTAACCTAGCTCCATAACTAACAGCCATTAGCCATTAGCCATCCATGCACAGCCATCAGCCGGGCCATAGACCGGCTATTTTGCTTTTTTCCCAAGCCGGTCTATGTTTTTTTTCGATGCCTCAGTGGCCCATGCACAGGTCCGTTCAAGGGGATTAAATAGCCGTTCTATGGCCCCAGGGTTTGTATTTTATCAAACTCTTATTAGAATAATAGATCTCGTAATAATTTTGCAAAAATAGTGGCATTTACTATTTTAAAAAGCTCGGGTGCAGGGGGGGGGGGGTTGTGTAAAAGCCTGGTTTGTGCCTCGGAGAGGCTATGGGATCCAGTAAGATCGTCCTTCCTTTCCTCCCTAGAATCTGGATGTAGCAGGTGCTCAATTGTCAAAAGTGAAAAATTGGTTTTGTCTTCCGAATGCACCATATCTGTAATTTTTCTAATAATCTTTTAAAAATAGTAAATGCCACGATTTTTGCAAAATTATTACGAGATCTATTATTCTAATAAGAGTTTGATAAAATACAGTAGACTGCCTATTGGTTTTACCTGTAATAAGGTTTGATACAGATGATTATCCGTTCCAGGGGATTAAATAGCCGTTCTATGGCCCCAGGGTTTTCTCAAATTTTCTTTCATAGCCGGTCTATGGCCCCTGGGTTTTACGAACTTTTTTTCCCAAGCCGGTCTATGGCCCCTGGGTTTTACGAACTTTTTTTCCCAAGCCGGTCTATGGCGTGTATGTTAAATAAACCAAATTTTTCACTTTTGACAATTGAGCACCTGCTACATCCAGATTCTAGGGAGGAAAGGAATATAATATAATATCTAATATATCTATCTGTGTGAAATAGATTAAATCCATTTATTTGATATTCAGCTAATAGTTCTGTATTTTCTACATTCATCCATGTTTTGGTAAGTGCAATAATATGTATTGTTTCATTGCAGATTAGAGATTCAAGATAGTTCTAGATTTCCGAAGTACTGAAACGCGCGCCATACAGGCTTGGTGGATCTAGGTGCAAGGTAAAATTATTTACATTTACTTGTTTTGTATTTATATGCATATATGCATTTATATGCATTATTCTATAGAATAATAGATCTCGTAATAATTTTGCAAAAGTAGTGGCATTTACTATTTTTAAAAGATTATTAAAAAATTTACTGATATGGTGCATTCGGAAGACAAACCCAATTTTTCACTTTTGACAATTGAGCTCGGGTGCAGGGGGGGGGGGGTGGGTTGTGTAAAAGCCTGGTTTGTACCTTGGAGAGGCTATGGGATCCAGTAAGATCGTCCTTCCTTTCCTCCCTAGAATCTGGATGTAGCAGGTGCTCAATTGTCAAAAGTGAAATTTGAGGATTTGAACCTGCGTCCGGGAGCATCCCAGACACTGCCTAAATCGACTGAGCTACAACAGGGTAAAAGGATCCAGGAAGTTCAGTAGAAGTTTGGTTTCAACCCTTTTACCCTGTCGTAGCTCAGTCGATTAAGGCAGTGTCTGGGATGCTCCCAGACACAGGTTTGAATCCTCATCACGGCCCTTGTGGATTTGTTCATTTGATGCATCACGTTATTGTGATCTGTGTGTGATGATGTAAGGGCGAAGAGGGAGAACGGCCTGTTGACATAGCTCGGGTGCAGGGGGGGGTTGTGTAAAAGCCTGGTTTGTGCCTCGGAGAGGCTATGGGATCCAGTAAGTTCAGTAGAACTTCGGTTTCAACCCTTTTACCCTGTTGTAGCTCAGTTGATTAAGGCAGTGTCTGGGATGCTCCCGGACGCAGGTTCGAATCCTCGTCACGGCCCTTGTGGATTTGTTCATTTGATGCATCACGTTATTGTGATCTGTGTGTGTAATTCTTCACTTGCTACAGCAACAGGAATGTGTGTGTATGTATTTGTGTTGTTGAATATGACCGAAAGTGTAAGATTAATGATTCTAACACAAATCGTCTGAATATTTGTTTTTCTTCACTGTCGAGAGTAGTTAAAAAAATTTACTCGAGTTTATTTTCACACTTTATTTATGGTCCTTAAGTCCCTCTCCTTAATGCTGCTGCTGTTTCTCGCATCTTTGCATCGCTTGTATGTTTGGGGGTTTGGCCTCTTGCTATATATTGATTCCATTTGTGTGTGTTTGGGTCTCAGGCCCTCTCGCAATTTCTGTTGAACAAACCCCTTTTCCTAGTTCTGCATCTCTCCTTTGGTACAAATTTTGTTGTGCTTTTATCATATATTTCACAAAACTTGACATACATTTCATTTACTTCATGTCCTATCAGCAAGTGTTTGTCAAATTCTTTAAGGAAAGTTTATCAACCTGATTGCAGATCTCTAGCGCTATTATGTCAACTTCTTGTGGATTCGCAATCATTATTTAATTTACCTTTAGGTGTTCTTTCACCAGCACAGCAACACTGTACCTCTCCCAACCAGTTTAAGATAAAAACTAAGTACTAACTAATTAACTCAATGTAACCTACCTTACCCCCAAAATGTCAACCCATGTCTTCTATTTTAAACAATGCTGTTTTGTTGACCAAATTGTATTTTTGTTTTTTTCTGCAATGTTTCCCCCCCCCCCCCCCCACCACTCTACCACCACATTGAGTTTAGTAGCTCTGTGCACGTCAGGTGCTGTTTAATATACAGACCTACTCCTCCATTTGACCTAGTTTCTCTATCACATCTATATCACTTTGTGCTTTAGCCCTGGTGGAGCTTGGTCCACCAGGCTGTTGTTTGGAGTGGCCCGCAGATCCACATACAGTCTGCATATGATATACAGTCTGTTGATCAATTAAACTACAGTAGTTAGTTTTTATCATCCGAATGCACCAATATGTGTTCATTCTTCCCAGATGAAGGAACTAGGTAATATTCATCATCTGAATGCACCATCTGAAGCTTTAACACACTCATGATACACGAGAGGTTTAAAAAACTTTTAAAACTTTTTGACCTATGTATTTAAAAGCAATTCTAAAGTTAAAAAGTGTAGCATAGGCCCCTCGCAGAATGTTCTTAATATGATCCTCAGGTTATAGTTTTCTATCTAAAACCACCCCTAGATCTCTTTCTTGATCAGAATTCTTTATAGATCTCTGTGGCTCGATCATAGAAACTGAGTAAATTCGTTACACTGGACCTTCCAGATCGAATACCATGCTGACAGTCTGATATATCATTCAGTACGTCTGCATCTAAAATTGAGCAATACCGGATTTATTATTTGGTTTTATAAATTTTATACTTATAATCTTAACTTATTTCAGAGACCACGAGTAATCTGGGCTTCGAACTCAACAGAAAAGCCTTCCGTAGACCTGCTTCTTTGCTACATAATAGACAAAATTTAGTAAGTATTGATTTATTATGTGTTTGTTTATTTATTTATTTTTTCTTTATATACAAGAAGGTACATTGGGGGAGAGTACAATGACTTGAAGTTATACATTCTTGTAAAGCAACAAGCACTCATAGCGTTTCGGGCAGATCTAAGTATAGACCAAGGAACTTACCATCTTTTTTATTTCTGATGCTAACATTGTGTAACTGTAGATGAATTGCATTTGTTGATTTGCTCCCAAGTAAGATGTCGTAGGTCCTTTCTATGTTTAGTGGGAGTTTGTTGGTTGACATTAATAAGTGGATTTTTTTTTAATTTATTGTTTACATCATTATTTAATATGAGTGGGTTGGAGTCTGAGTAGATGAGGTTAGTGTCATCATTATCTCATATCTCAGTGATTTTGTCGTAATGGTCAAGTAGCTGTACTGTACAAGTAGAGGACATGAGAGATAGCTGTAAGAGGTATTTCAATATCTTCCTGCTCTAAATCCTTGTTGGCCTGGATTGTGGAGGTCATTGGTCTCTATAAAACTAGTAATCTGACTCCTGATCACTCTCAAATAATTTTATTATGTGGGATGTTAGTGCAACTGGTCTATAATTCTTTGCCAATGCTTGTGTTGTGTTGTGTTGTTTTGGTAGTGATGTGCAATGTGTTGTTTTGGTAGTGATTCGTCCAGTTCTGGTAGTAGTGCGGTTGTTGTGTAGTGTAGTACTTGTGTGCTTGTTAATGACTTGTATTCCAGTCTTGTGGGTATCTCCTTTCCCCTACGGGCCAACTGCTTTGTTCTTACCTAGCATTTTGCTTTGTTTGGGTATGAATGTTTGTGTGCCGTATATTTTTCAAAATTTGCCATATATCTCATTATTTACTCCTCTGCCTAGCAACAAGTCTGTCTAATTATACTCATTAACTGTTTTTCAAAGTTCCCCATAGTGTCCTTTATTGAAATCGAGTTCATGAACCGTTTCAATGTTCTTATTTTCTTCTAGATTATATCTTAAAGTATATTTAAATGTTATTGTTATTAAATGTTATTGTGACATTGCATTGCAATTGAGCTATGTTGTTTACCATACCGTTCATTTCGTGAGTATAAGTATAGATGCCACACTTGTGACAGGTAAAACCATGCCTTTTTTGAAAAACAGCACCGTCTGTTGCACGTAAGAGCAACCCACACTATATTATGTTGCGATATTATTTCAATATTTCCGATTGCATTGATAATTTGAATTTTCATAGATTTCAATTTATTTTCATTTCGATTTAATAATTTTGTGTGACATTGCATTGAAATTGAGCTGTTTTGTTTACCATACTGTTCATTTCATGAGTATAGTTTATTTTTTTATTTTTTTCATTTCATTTTTTTAGCTGTTCTTATTTTTCAGTGATGGGAATATCAGATCATTTGATGTTCCCAATTTTCTGATGGAAGCATCAGACCATTATAGAATGCATCGGATGAGGTAGTTTGGAATGGTGGGGAGGACGAGAGGGGGGTATGGTGGGGAAGACGAGGGGACAGAGGAGAGGGTAATGGTGGGGAGGACGAGGGGACTGGGGAGTTGGGGATGGTGGGGACAGGGGAATGCTGGGGAGGACAAAGGGACAGGTGAATGGGAGATGGTGGGGGAGGAAGAAGGACAGGGGAGGGGAAAATGGTAAGGAGGACGATGGGACAGGGAAGTGGGAATAGTGGGGATGATGTGGGGACAGGGAAGTGGGAAGGACGAAAGGACTGTGGAATGGGGAATAGCAAAGTGAATTATAATTATATATATTAATTAATTCTTATAAATTTCCAGAAGCCTGTATCAACACCCACACTAATGCAACTGAAAGAGATGTTGAGACAAGTATTGCTGATATGTTGAAGAACGCCCCAAACAAACTCGGTGGAAACAGATACAAGGTAAAGTTTGCCAATTTGCTGTAGTCTAATTCAATTTCTTTTTAGTAATCTTCGAGAACATTTATGCTATGAATAAGATAAAATAATGTAACTGATTTTGACTAAATATGTAGATATATTTAATTTTCTGAGCACTAATAATGAAAGAAAACCAAAATAAGAGGTGGCTACTATCTCTAATAATGGGCTGGAATAATGCAGGATATAATAATATATATATATATATATAAATATGACAATGTCAGACCACGGAGGAAGAATGAAACAGGAATTTCCTTAAGTACTTTTGTATATTAAATACATTTTCAGAAGGTCCTTCTGAAGATGTATTTAATATACAAAAGTACTTAAGGAAATTCCTGTTTCATTCTTCCTCCGTGGTCTGACATTGTCACATTCTTAATCACGTGTTTATTTTCGTGATATACACACATATATATAAATATATATATATATATATATATATATATATATATATATATATATATATATATATATATATATATATATATATATATATATATATTTATATATATATATATTTATTTTTATAAATATATATGATATATAGATTTTATATAGATTCTATTCTATTATTCTATTCTATTCTATAGTTTTATATAGATTCTTGTTTTAGTTTTTTTTTCTATAATATGGAAACGGTTTTTAATTAATAAATTAAATATTATATAATAAAATAATGTATTATTGAAAACAATTAGTAACAAACAATATTTCATAACAGGGTGGTGAAGCAAGAAGACATGTGCATCACACAGCAGACTTGGATATGACGAAGAATGAAAATGGCTAATGTCTATATAGAAGAATCTATATGTGTCTATATATAGACACATATAGATTCCTATATATAACCAATATATATATATGTGTGTATATATATTATAATATATATATATATATATATATATATATATATATATATATATATATATATATATATATATATATATATATATAATATATATATATATATATATATATATATATATATATATATTATATATATATATATATATATATATATATATATATATATATATATATATTATATATATATATATATTATATATATATATATATATATATATATATATATATATATATATATATATTTATATATATATATATATATATATATTTATATATATATATATATATATATATATATATATATATATATATATATATATTAATATATATATATATATATATATATATATATATATATTTATATGTATATATATATATATATATATATATATTTATATATATATATATATATATATATATATATATATTTATATATTTATATATATATATATATATTTATATATATATATATATATATATATATATATATATATATATTTATATATATATATATATATATATATATATATATATATATATATATATTTATATATATATATATATATATTTATATATATATATATTTATATATATATATATATATATATATATATATATTTATATATATATATTATATATATATATATATATATTTATATTTTATTAAATATGACCGAAAAAGTAAGATTAATAATTCTAACACGAATTTTCTCAATCTTTCGTACAATATGCTTCACTGTTGGAGGTAAATCAAAAATCACTTCTCCAAAATTCATTTTTATTTCTAGTCTGACGCGACACGGGCGCGTTTCGTAAAACTTATTACATTTTCAAAGACTTCACAAATACACAACTGATTAGAACTTGCGTTTCCCTGATTTTATATCTACATTTGAGTGAGGTGGGAAGGGTGATGTGGCATTACATTTGAGTGAGGTGGGAAGGATGATGTGGCATTAGAGGATATTAATAGGGTATTAAAAGTATCAACACAAGACAGAACACGAAACAATGGATATTGAATAGAAGTGTTTGTAGAAAGCCTATTGGTCCATATTTCTTGATGCTTCTATATTGGAGCGGAGTCTTGAGGTGGGTAGAATATAGTTGTGCAATAATTGGCTGTTGATTGCTGGTGTTGACTTCTTGATGTGTAGTGCCTCGCAAACGTCAAGCCGCCTGCTATCGCTGTATCTATCGATGATTTCTGTGTTGTTTACTAGGATTTCTCTGGCGATG
The DNA here is from genome assembly GCF_040958095.1 of Procambarus clarkii. Taxonomy (NCBI): domain Eukaryota; kingdom Metazoa; phylum Arthropoda; class Malacostraca; order Decapoda; family Cambaridae; genus Procambarus; species Procambarus clarkii. The sequence goes on along the minus strand of NC_091217.1, from coordinate 31,890,989 downwards.
GTTTGGTTATGGGAAGAGATTATATGTTCCTTAATGGAGCCCTGTTGTTTATGCATCGTTAAACGCCTAGAAAGAGATGTTGTTGTCTTGCCTATATACTGGGTTTTTTGGAGCTTACAGTCCCCAAGTGGGCATTTGAAGGCATAGACGACGTTAGTCTCTTTTAAAGCGTTCTGTTTCGTGTCTGGAGAGTTTCTCATGAGTAGGCTGGCCG